>NW_005178474.1:0-135011 GCF_000341285.1 Galdieria sulphuraria
TCCGCGAAACGACGCCGGCCTACGTATAGAACGTTGCTGAATTCAAGTTCTTTCTTGAGGCTCTATCACCAGAATTAAAAGAGAATATACTCTTAGGACACAATTTATGACCATAGCTTTATGGAATCCTCAAGATTTCTAAACTCGAAAGAAAAATGCTGGTTGAACTCAACTTGTTTTTGCACTTGCAACGACAAGTATGTGTTTTGTTGTCGTTTCTTCACAATCAGTTTCCTTGGCCAACATTGATTCCTTTTGTATTCTATAATATCAAAATTTAAAAACACCTATTTCTCTTTACACTTGGCTTCTCTTTTCATAGAATCCTAAAAAACAGTACAAAAAAACGTGCGGCACTTAGGGTTCCCGAGTGATCCCTCACCTCAGTACTAACCAAGCCTGAGGGCGCTTAGCTTCTGAATTCGAAATGGGTTCAGGCGCATGTGCCACTAGTATGGCCGTACGTGTTTGAAAGAGTTGTTAAATACTATTTATACAAATGGACATTATTTCATACAAGTAATTGCAAAGAAAAGAATCCAGTGTGAGAAACAGTAAATATTGTAATGTGAATAGTTTTTTATACAAACACAAGTTGCAATTTTTTTATATAACCAAAGCGTTTCTCATTATATCATTTGAGAAAAAAGTTCTGTACAACGTCCATTCAAAAGTAACTTGAACCTTACTAAAAGCCATTCCAAAGTTTATAACATGGATAAAACAACTCTTTTTTGAATAGAAATTTCGTCATGATATACTAGAAACGTTTCTACAATATATAAGAAGTATGAATTAGGATCTTGATAAATAGCCATCTTCCATTATTGATACTATAAAAAGGTATATTTCAAGTATCAACTGATCGCAATAAATTTTGCAAATAATAGGAGAATACGGTGACCTCGACATTTCCTCCTTTTAGCTGTGACTGCATTTAGAAACATGTAATTGTCATGGGACCCATCGCCTACTTGTCTGCCAAATGGATGCAAGCGGCATCGAATTTCCAAAATTAGTAACAATTCTGTGATTATCCAGATTACGTCTAATCAAATGAAACGTCAGCATCGACGCTTTAAATAGCTTTATGAAATAAAAACTTTAAGCGTATATTGCTATTCTTCTTTTTTGTGTCTCCAATATTTTTTTTGACAAACATGAAGAGATACCTTTGTTTATATGTAACTGTTATACTTGTAATAGCATTAACAGTTAGTTTTGCAATGGCAGATACAAATACATTTTCTTCCTCCTTTTCCTCTGGAAATGGAGAAGCTTCAGGATTCTCCTCTTCAACTGATGGAAAGCAATCCTCCGCATCCAACTCCCAAGTCGCTTCTACTGGAAATGGATCTGCTGCTTCTGAAGATTCCAGCTCTACTACTTCTCAAGGCACCTCTAGTTCATCCATATCTTCTTCTGTAGGCTCTGCCAACGCCAAAGGTATTACAGCAGGTGAGAATGGTAAGAGTTCAACAGCAGCTGGTTCTAGTGCGTCTTCCAGTCAAGATGGTGCTGCAATAAGTTCAAGTGGTTCAACCAGTTTTGATAAGAATATTAGTGGAGTGAACTTTCAAGGTTCACAAACCACTACTTCATCTTCCTCTTTTGGAAGTGGACAAGGGGTTTCTGCTTCTGATAGTGATACTCCTAATACAAGTTCAGAAAGCACTACAGGAACAAGTGGCAACGCTGCAGCAAAAGACTCCTCAAGTAGCACTTCTGGACCTAGCGGAGTGACAAGTAGTACAAATGCCAGTGCTAAAAGTGGCTCTAGTGGTTCAGCAGCAGCACAAGGAACTGCCAAAGCTTCTACAAACTTGAGCTGTGTTTGGCAGTACAAAGAAAAGTGTTTACCTTGTGCTCACATTGAGAACGATGTTTGTAAATGTTACTGGAATGTATCGGATCAATGTATATGTACGAGTTTAACTTGTGCAAAGCCTTTGTTTCAAGCAAGTGTGGAATCCAGTGCCACCGCATCTTCAAGTGATGGTGGTTCTTCTAGTGCAGGAGCCAACGCTGCTTCCAGTCAGTTGGGTGGCGGTGCCAAGTCTCAAGCACTAGGTTCAAGTACAGGGTCAGGCTCCGTCAGTGCTTTGAGCCAAGCACAAAGTATTTTGGATCAGGCAGAAGGCAGTGTTCAAAGTCAAGGTTCTAGTTCCAATGGAGGAGACTTTGGTTCACTTTCTGGTAGTTTCTTTCGCCAAGGTATCCAAGTGACAGCTACTTCCAATAGCTCTGAGTCTTGTTCTACTGTTGGTCCTTTTCAACTTGACTCTGTACGCTTTTCTTTTCTAAACACTGCTGATGGAATGGTTTTTCTGCAAATTTGTAGCACGGCATAAGTTACCTTTTGTTTATACTAAGTTTTTTCTAAAAAAATTGGAGCGACTTTTGAAAAAGTTGACTTGGAAGTAAATACTGGTTTCACTTTTTTTGAGTATGGTTTGTAGTGTTTGTCAAAGGTAGCAACTGCAATCACTACAAACCTTTGTTTGCTTCAAGGAAATTGCAGTTAGTTGCTGACAGGAGTAAGGTTATGCAGAGCAGGTCAATGAATTCAATCCACTTATAGACCTTTGATATAAAATGTCGTCAATTATACTGGGAGACATCAACGACGCGAAAAAAGATTCTCAAGAAATGTTCCCAACATAATATCTTCTCAACCTGTTCCAAGACAGTAAGAAACTAGAAAGTTTTCTAACTCGTACTTTACTAGTGAAACAAAAGAAATTCAACCAACTTTGATAGCTATTGACGACACAACCAAAGAACTGCTCTTCAAAACCAAAACTACTTCAACTTTTACTAAGAGCACTTCTCTCAGGTAACTCAAGACCAACGATTGGATAGTAAGATAAGCAGTCCGAAATTCCAAAGTACCCTAACTGCATCCAAAAGTAGAGTTCCTGCTTTATATTCCCAAATAAAATTTAGCATAATAATTAATAGAAAACAAACAATGACTATTCTCCAGTCATACCAACAAGTAAACAGAAAATGTCACCTTGCGATTTCAATGACTATGCCATATTTTTAAGTGCATTGGCTCAAAGTTCTTTCGCTCCACATATTTATGACGCAGAAAAGACAGGACGCTGCTTCTCCATTACACAAAAGAATTCATGTGAGACGAAACCCAAATCGCTAATAGCTGGGTCATTATAAGGGATTCATTTGGTAAATTCAGTCTATGGAGTGCTTCAAGGGAAGAATAGCACTTTCTCATTTGAGGCCATTCTCTTTTCATTCGTTACTCCTGTAAATTATATTCTTTAATTCGGTTGGCCAAAGTGACCATTGAAAATAGGATAGCACAGTATTTATGCTGATAGGGTTGCCAAAACAAGCGTAATTTTTCGTATTGTGACCAATACGTCTTCTGTTGTGTACAAGAGGTTGTAGAAAACTGTAAAGATAACAGCTTTCTTTCATGAAAGATCTAGCAAGTCGAATAGTAAGATAGCTTTTTCTCAACATGTGCAAAACGAAGTCCTTTTCCTTTCAAACAAAGGCAATACTTGAGAACTCATTCCCAAAAAGGTGGTACTGACATTTCACTCAGTGTCTTGTTTGTGCAAAAATATTATCTGAATGATCGAAGTTCGAAGTCTTGTGTGTCTTAAGGGGAGATATACGAGTCTGTTTTAAGGTTGCTACTTGTGAAAGAAAACGATTCTTCAATTCAAAACTTTATATCACTGCATCTTTGTCCACTCACTTGACTCAATGAGTTTTATTCTGAATTATTCTTCGTTGACTGACTCGTTCAATATTTGTAGGCTTGACGAATGAAGAAAGAAATCGGAGGTTGTATTCTCCTTTCGATCCTATATAAAATTTTGAGTCCTTGGGGCATGTTTTCACAGTGAACAACAACTAGACTGGTTCTTTATTGTGCTTCAAATCTAAGGCTGTGAAAGTGCTCTTTAGCATTGATTATCTCTCGAATATTTCGATATTGCGGATACTTTATCTTACAACTGATCTTGACAACTCACTGTTGCGAAAAAATGCATCAAAGAACAAGTTCTTGAGCCACTTTAAAACATTTTATCAAGATACTGTAGAACAACTGAAAGGTGCTGGTATCTGGTTTGCGTTTCGTAACTGTACTATGTTGTCAATAGAAGAATAGACTCCAACCCCAAGACTCAACAAGGACAACAAATAAATGGATATCAAGAGACAAAACTTCCACAAATATTTGCCTCTTCGAATTTCCATTCTGTGATCCAATATCCACAACAAGCAAGGCAATCCATAGGTGAATTGAGATGCAAAAAGTGCGCCACCAATACCAATCAAATCATTAAATACTGGAATAAGTTCTGCCCCTATCCAAGGAACAATCCACATGACAGAGACAATGAGTACCCAACCTATCCAATGCTTCCAACCAGGTTTGTAAGCAATTCCTTTCAACGAGGGGAATCTTCTCAACACATTTTTGCTGGCAAGATGTGCATAATTCATACTTGCAATTAAAAGATTAATGACAGAGAGTAAGAAAGCTGCCTTTTGAACAGACATCGTGGAAAGATTTAGAAAATAGGGACTTTGAGAGTAAATTCCAGTATACGCGTAGATACATATTCCAATCACTGTATAGTCGATAGTATTGATGACAAAGCCCAAAATAACAGCTTTTTTGAACTCCCTAGGATTTCCCATTTCTAAGATAAGGTTGAAGAAAAGTAAATGGCCAGCATAAGCAAAGATAATATCCTACATTTAAAAATTTTTTAAGGAATATCATTTCAATGAGTGAATAACTTTCTTACATTGATGGAAACAAAAATATTGTATATTGAATTAGGGTACGTTATTGTAGCATCTGGAGAAGTATTCAATGGTAAACCCGCAAGAGGCACATTTTGAGAGGCTACTCCAGTTATTGTCATTATTGCTGGAACAAGGAAGAATATTACTGCAAATATTGATATATAGGCTACTCCTTTTAAAGTTCTTGGTAGAGATATGAGAATTCCTACTATCGTAACTACTATCATCCAAACCACGTAACAAACAGATTGATTTGCTGTTACGTAGAATGCTTGGGCAGCTGGCATAATGCAGGAAGCTATGAAGAACCAGAGTAACATTATTTGACACCATAAGGCTATCTCTTTGCCAATGCGACCAAAGAAAATTTCAATGACTTCGTCATAGTTCCTTACATGAGGATGTTTCTCCCAAATTTCTGCAATCAAGACTCCAGTATACCCGGCGACAATGCCCAGAAGTACCAGTACCACTGTTCCAGGTATATATCCTAAAGATTGAACTGCAGTAGCTAGAGAAAGCGGTCCTGAAGATTCTGTTTCTGCCACAATAAGAATGACGACCATAATCCAGTTAGCTTTCAAGTTTTTGGATAAATGATCGGGGTCGTAGTCATCGTGATGTTGTTCTGGTTGATCATGACCGGCCTCTATGAAGTTATCATCTAGTTGACTCTTGTCCATCTTATTTCAACAATTGTTCTTGCAATACATTCGTTTCAAGAGTTTCAATTGGCATGAAATCATGACTCTAACCGTTGATTTGCCGTTAATTCCGTTTTCAATGAATTTATAAACGCGTAAGATACTACGACGATTAGACAAAAGACATAAAATCATATCCACGAACAGCGAGTAAATCAATTCGTCTTAACAAAAAGAAATCCATCAAGAGGCACTTCTCCTTGCATAAAAAGAAAGAAGACTTGACCTGAAAGTGTCAATGAGTCTATGAAGATCGTTGAAGGGACTTCCCCAAGAAAGATATCTCAAGTGAAGATGTCGTACAGCTAGATCAAACAGCAGAGGTCCTTCTTGATAATTTGTCTCAGTTAGTGCAGCGTCTGACAGAGTATTGTCAAAGTATCAAGAAATTTTTAATAGAAATAGATATGTAGCATGTTGAGAATTTACTGTTTTCGATGTAGTATATGGTCAAGATGTGCGGTCAAGCACTACTTTAAGTGAAACAACAAAAGCAAAAAAATTATCGCAGAATGGCCAAGAATGCTAGATAATATCGGAACAAACACAAAATATATCGACTACAGAGCTAAGTATTTGTGCTCCTTGTGTGCTAGGAAGGAAAGATCCTCAAAGTAATAGCTAGTTTACTGTATCTCTGATGTCGTCCAATAGAGATGATAAAAATCCGTATGCTCATCCATTGAAAGGATTTCTAATTTCTAGAAATGAATATTATATCACTCTCGAAAGTAACCAAGTCGTTTTTGGTTTCAAAGAATTTCTATCCAGCTCATCATAAAATTCAAACCTCTTCAAGTAATCCGATCACAGTTCCCCTCGGCTTCTTCCGTATACATGGCAAGTTTGTCGCTCGACAGAAATTGAGTTTTGTGGAGTTCGACCCGAGTGAAAGTCTTGTTCGTCATTGCATGTTTAAACCATCGTGATGAAAGTAATATACACTATTGAGCATCCTTTTCCTAAATGATAATTGTGCCTTATGAACAGTCAGCTTCGAGCCATAATTTTGAAGAGAGTTCTCGATGGAGTAGAATATGGTTCAGGAAGCCTGGCAGGCGACTGGTTTGGTCAACTTTAGAGCTTAAACTCGAATATAGTATCAACAACCCATTCCTTTTCATCGGCTCCAATATATAACTTGAAAATAAGTCTAAATGAGACAACTTTCACTGGAATGGGAATCTTTTTCACTTGAAAGCTCTTTCCACGTTGCTATTCTTCAACCACTAGTTCTAGTCGAAAAATTTGAAACTGACTATGACACAATATTGTTAAAAATTTAACAATGTGTATGGGTTGTTCAATTTAAAGTAAGCAATCCGAATCATTTTCGAGTGTTAGTTTGCAGTTTAGTTGAAAATTTTAGACTCTTCCTCATAGTTCCGTGTTGGTTTTTCTTCGAGGACCTACAGAAAACTTTACAGAGGAGTTTTCTGGGTGCAAAAGATCGATAGAAGTTTGAAAGGATTTGGTATTACAAGGCAGGCGGTTCTATCACTTTGTAAGACTAAGTTTCTTATGTTCTCGTTGCGTTGTGTCAAAGCGAGTCCAATTTTGTAATCTAGGTGCAGTTATTTATGTTGAACTAGTTTCCTGCTAGAAAGAATATTATTCGATACTTGAAATACATCCAGTTTTCAGTTACAAGTGGTATTTTCTCATAGAAGATGACTCCAAGTCTACGATAATACAATCTACTGAAAGTAACTGAAGACTAGACACCTATCGGAAGTGGAAAATGAAACAACGAATACTAGAAAGCGTTGAGAAGTTCAACATACTATTGACAAAGACAGAACAGAAAGAAAGTATGAAAAGCTGCATATGTAGCCAGTCTTCGTTTCTTTACTCAAAGTATTCCTCAAACCAAACCACAAGGAAAGAAAAATATTTGGGAGATAAGGCGGTCAGGATTAGTCAACTCTGTCTTGCTTTTTCTGTAACAAGTCTGAAAAACTGGAAACCTATTGTTTCACTATTTTTTGGATAAGTTTGACTTTTACAAAACTTTCTTTTTGTAACTTCAAGTAGTCACAATTCTTCGAGTAAATTGTGAAGGACTGGTTCTCCTGAACACTATTATCGTTTCTGCTATGGCTTGTAAAGTAGGCAACAAAGTTCACTGGAAAGTGCGCATTGTTGGTGCTTTGCTTTGAACCCTTGAAGTATCACGGACACTATTGCGTTTTTATGAATTGCAAAAGCTTTCAATTATAGCAGAAATCATTGAAAAATATTTGTCACATTCCATCACCATCAACTTGAATTTGCAACTATAGACAGTGATGTGTATTTTGTCAGTGTCTATCGTCATTTCCAAAATGCAACTGCTTGTGACATATATTCCAATATTACGAGTACGGTATCAGTCTTGGACAGCGAATCCTTTAGATAATTGGTATTGGAAGGCCTTCTTAGGTTCAACCAACGAAAACCGGACAAAACAAAGAGAATAACATCGGACTTGTTGCTTTCATCACCGAGAAGATCTCGGTTATTATAAACCTGACTTCACTGCACCATCAAAGTTTCACAGTTTGGCCTATCCAGAAACATCAAACCTCTAGAAAGTTGATAAAGAAGTAAGACGTTTAAGATCATCCTTATCCAACGGTCTCTGCTGGAAAACCAGTCAAGCGGACTTGTATCTTCAGCAAAACAAACAATGAAGCTGAAAGATATAAAATAATTTAGTTTCAAAAATTATCTGCTCAAATACAAAGCAGTGGCATAAACATTTTTGATACTACTAAACCAGTAAGAAAATGTTTTACAAAGATTTTTCAATCTCTTCAAGTAAAAAGCAAGGCATTAGGATATCATCATTTCAACAAAATAACGAATGAGATTGACTGCCTCTATATCTAAAATAGTGAAAGTAGAAAGAAACAAATAAAAGAATACGGTTCTATAAAGTTTCCGCAGATTGAAAGGAAGACAGGAGCTTATCAAAATAGAGTTTTTCTGATTCGAAATCAATTGATCCAAGATGATGGTCGATGGAGTCGAGTCGACTTCGTTTCTGTTCAACTTCTCGTAGTTGGTTTTCGCAGTGACTTTGTTTTCAAAAGAGTTTATGAGTTGAAAAAACCATGCTAAACCGTTCTCGGGTGCCCTCAGGTTTGAGAAGTGTGCAGCTTGTTCCTGAACAGGAGGATGCGGCAACTTTGCAACTCGGAGAGGATTTTTCTAGTGAAAAAGCTCAACCACTTACTATTAGTGAGGTGGCTATACTCCTTTCGCGAAAAAGGGATATGATGCGGGACTTGGAAGGCCCCAGAGCTGAAGAATTTTCAAGGTGTGTTCCGCTTCTACAGGGTTGACCAAACTAACTTGATTACTTAGCGTTTTCAAGAAGTTCCTGGAATATGTCGAACGTTTTGACCGATATAAAGGTCTTGAGTCCGCGACGAACGTTCGAAATCTTTTGCAAAGATACGAAAGTCTTGATCCCTTTGAAATGGCTTGTTTGGCGAATCTTTGTCCTGCTGATGTATATGTCGCTTTCAGAATTTTTGGGTTGACAACTAATTTTGATGTAGGCAGAAGAGGCCAAAACTACCATACCGAGTTTAAAGCATAAAATCGACGATTCTTCGTTGAATCAGTTGTTACAAGACTTGGCATCCTTTACTCACTGATTTTTTTAGCTTTGCAAACTTTGTATTTAGACCAACTGTTGTCATGAGTTGGTTTTGAATGATTTGCTTTTAAAAGGAAGTTTCTATTGTATGCTGCATAGGCTTGTGAAGGAACCGTCGCTCGTCTAAATGGCTCGGTATTATAGTTCATATATAGGAACGTCTTTAGTATAAAATACTTTTGTAGCCTTTATTATCGTTGAGGAGAGACAACTCGCATGAATGAAAACGAACTTGAGTCTGTCGTCTTCAACCCTTTATCATATATAAATATATATATATTTATAGTGGATTTCTCAATCTCAGTGTATTGGACTGCCACTTGGCAAAGCGTGAGGTGAATTGGTTTGTTGACTTATAGATCAGTAAAGAAAGAAAAAGATATGAAAGAAACCACTGGCTCAACAATACCGGGCTCTCCTCCTCCTACAGTGGTATCGCGAGGCACATATCAACGACGTCCTGCTAGTCCTGTCGATGGTGGTTCTTTGCGATATGAAAAGAGTACATTCCCTTCTTCTCAGGGAAAGGTTACCATAGGAAATTTCAAAAAGAGACTAACAAGAAAAGTTACTGCGGCGCTATCAAGTGACTTGGAGTCTGCAGTGCTCAAAGCAACAAAGCCAAAATATTCTAGACCCAAAGAGAAGCATGTGCAGTGTAAGTTTCTTCAAGTGGTTCTTTTCAGTAAAGTAATTAGCTATAGTTCTTTTGCAAGCAACAAAGGGCTGTAGTTTTGACGATTATGAACAGCGTTCAGCAAGATTGACGAAAGTCTTGGAGCAAACTCGTTCAGGTAGTTCCAGGCCAGGGTTGAATAACCTCCTAACCGATGAGAAGTTTCCACAAAGAGAAAAATCTCAAAGTAGTCTTTTTAACCTTGACGGTTTGCAAGATAGGCACACATCTCGAGAGAAGAATTCATTCATACGTACTTGTGATGTATTGAGAAAGTTGTGGAAAAAGATGCAGGCAGAAGACTGGAGAATCGCAACCAAAGCACTCGTTGTTTTACACCGTTTGATCAACGAGTCTTCTGAAGGAGATGCTCATGTGATAAAGATGCAACTTTTACAAATGTCACGTTATGGAGTTGATAGTAGTTTGTTGTAAGTGGAAGCGCTTTTTTTTATCATGTAGTGAATCCTAAAGATATTTTTGATAGTCCAAAGAACACAAGTCAATATTCAAAAATAGTCGTTGATATCGGGAACCTAAATGCAACTTTTGAAGACCATTCTAGAAACCGACCTGAGGCTCCAGTATGTTCTGCTTTTTTAAAAAAATATGGTAGATACGTTTCGAGAAGACTAGAAGTAAGTCTCGAAAGTTTTTGTGGTTTTTCTTCCCATTTCTATCTCTTGATCAGGTTTTTCAGTTCCTTTCATCTCAATCTACCATCTATTCCTTTAATGAATTGGGTATTCTTAAAGAAAATATGGGAGAAAATAGTCTTGGAGAGGAGACGTTGTGTATATTTCCTGTTTTGATCCAGTTAGTGAGAGAAGGGACTCTATGTAAAATTCCTGAGAGGTACGTACGTATGAGATCAACAGTGGTTCGTCGTCTCCTTATAAGCTTGTTATATAGTATTGATAAGGCAGTCGAAGTTGTCATTGCTCCTGCACTGGAGCAGATTGCCTCCGATGTTACATACTTGTATAACTTTTTGAACCGGATTCTGAAAGTGAGTATATTTTTTTTTCATTTTTTTTTGTTTTCATGATTTTGGACATTGTAGAAGCTATCAGTCGATCTCGTAAATAACAAGAACCTATCCAAGAGCTCACTGAAGATAGCATATGATGATTTTGTACGTCTAGAACCGGAGGTGAGACATTTTGTAAAGTATACCTGTAGCACTATTGAGGACTCTTGCCTCGATGTTCCAGCTGTGTTAGATACAAAAGGTATCACTCACTTTTCATCATTGTTTTGCCTGGAACCACCAATTTTCATTGATTTTGACGCTCTCAATAAACAGTCATCGAAGTGGAATTTAGAAGAAGAAGAGCAGCAGAAAGCCAATGCTATGGAAGAGACCGTGTCAATAGGTCCACAAGATAGTAATGACAAGGACAGCTCTCGAAGTGACATGGAACAGTCGAATAATAATAATAATAATAATAATAATGGTGAAGTAAACACATTGAAACACAAAGTAGGAATGGTAACTGCATTTATTAGTCTTTGTATTTGTGACTAAGAGTTTGGTTTGTAGTATTCGGAGGTTTACAGTTCCTCTCGAGAACAACAACTACTGCGCGCAGCTTTTATAGGTCTCAAGGAAGAAGTTTCTTGTCTAATTGAAGCCGGCGTGTCTACGAATGTTTGTGACGATGATATGCGAACGCCTTTACACTTGGCAGCTGCCGTAGGACATGTAGATATAGTAAAATTGCTTCTTGATGCTGGAGCAGAAGTAAATGCAATGGATTGCCGTGGTAAGACTCCTTTGGCGGATGCCATTCGTGGTCGTCATCAGAAAGTTATTGAATGTTTGCAGTCTTATGGAGGCTCGACCTCATCTCCATCTTTTCGAAAGCAGCCCTCCATCCAACAGTATAAATCGATGTCTTCTCCACTTTTACCCGCATCCAAACTAGTAGGAGACGACTCACCACGAGTTAACAATGACAACCTCCAAATGAGAAGTCAGAACTTGGGAACTGTGGATATGCCTGAATCATCTGATTGGAACGAAAGTATAGAGAACAAAGAGTTGGATATAGCTATGAAGGAATTACAAATTGAATATGAGCAACAAGTAGAGTCTTTAGAACTCGAGATGCGTAAAAGACGTTTAGAGTTGGATGAAGAATTTGCAAAAAAGAGAGCAGCTTTACTAACTAGACGCAAACAACGTTACCGACGAGCAAGCTTTGGGGTTTGACTGTTGTGATGCAATTAGAACAGTAAAGCCCTCCTTTATGGGAAATGTAATGTAAACATATACATATTGAGTTCGTACGTGAATTATGATCAGGTTGCACTTTTTTGGACCAAAGTTTTTTGGTGATGACTTGATCAGAGTTTGTGTGTTCTGTCTGAAAATGAAAAGACAAGTCAAATTCATTGTTCTACTTTCTAAATTCAAACTTGGTAGTTGTTATAGTAGACAACTTGAATTAGTTCATAACATTCTTTTATCATGATGTCATTTTGATATTAGCTCAATATGAGAAATTGTCTTATCAAGAATGCAATTTGTCTATTCGTCGAGCTTCTTTTGAGAAGACACAGCAATTTTGGTTGGAATGAAATCGACGAGAATGCACTGCTTGTCTGCATATTGAAAGTCATATTAGGAGCATTGTCATACATGAAAAGTGTCTGCTCACGACCACGTTGTACTTGTTGTGGTACTAGTGAGACTCCTCTGTGGCGTTCTGGTCCTCAAGGTGCAAAGAGTTTATGCAACGCTTGCGGCGTTCGCTTTAAAAAGGGAAAGCTTCGATACAATCCCGAGTCCAACTGCTTTATTTTGCTTGATCAAAGTGTTGAAGAAGCTTGGAAAAGTTCTTTTTCTCCTTGTATTTCTGATTCATGTTGTTCCGCTTTTCCTAAAATAGAAGACAATAGGAAGAGTGAGTCACACAGTAACTTGAAAAAGTCTGCAGAAGTAAACTCTATTCGTAAAAGAAACAAGTCGTTGAAATTGGACAGGTCGTTGCAGAGGACCAAATCTTGTCATCAACTGGAAACCAACTATGCTCAACAGAATCCTGTAGTCGACAGTGCATCCCAAAAGGTGGACAAATGTTACTTTTCTGAAAAAGTCTACGAATGCATAGAAGCTAACGGAAGGGTTGGAATGACATCAACAAATTTAAAAGAGGAGCCTAGTGAATTGGAGCCCGATAATACACATATAGAAAGGTCTAATATGATATATTTATCAAAGGAAAAGGCCTTTTCAGCTCCTTCTAGTCCTGTATCAAACTTTCATTTATCCTCATTTGGAAGAGTCAAAATGAATGATTCGCAAAGGACTAATGAACGATGTATTTCCATTATGAGTCCAAAGCCGAGAAGTTTTGGTGGCAGTGTTTCTCCTTCCGTGTTTCAATATGTGAAGCTGTTAGATTGTCTTACCTTGGGTACACAGAGCAGAAAAAGATCTCTAGAGAATTATGAGACTCCTTCTATTTTCGACCGTTGCATATCTTATTCCGCTCCATTTGTTTCTCCAAAGAGTCCAGGCACACCCGAAACTTGTGTTCGAGAATTGGATGCATTGAACATTCGATATGATTCAAAAAGCGATGAGTCTTTAGAATTAAGCGTGCATGAAGATCCGTTGATAGACAAAGAGACCAAAGAACAAAACTATAGTGAAGAAGATTTCATTGCAGAGTTGAATGCCGCCATTTTGAAGTGTAATGGAATGTATCATACTGACTTGGAAGTTTGCAACAGTTTGGAACAAAATAATTATGTTCATGAGAGAACTTTTCCTTCTCATGTTGAACTCGAGCGAAAGATGCAAAATGATTTCCATAAGGCTCATTTAGATCTCAACCAAGACTCTTGTATTGAGTTTCTAAATCAACTGCATAACAATGCTGACTATAGATTGAACTTGCAAGAATTATATTCTTGGATGAAACGAGAATTTTCTTCCATTGAACAACCACAAGGCTTATTTTCAATATATTGTCAGAATGCAATAAGAGATAGTTTCAATAACGAATCGCATGTTTCATACAAACCTTATTTGGATACCTGTACGAAACTTATTGAAAGGGAAAAAGGAAGCATCTTCGGATTCAGTGACATTTCGACAACAGAAATTTTAATAAGAGATATTGGCCTATTACAAGAATCATCTTTCATGTCGGAAAGCAACAAATTGAATGTGGCCATCAAGTCCTCTCGTGCGGACGAAAACGCAAAGACCAATAATTCAAATAACAAAATTGTGAAATCTGTGAAACCAACTCCTGCTTAGTATTCTGATATATAGAGAAGAAGAAGACGAAAAATCTATTTTGTGTTTCTACGAATGAAATACTCGTCAGATTGTACTCTAGTCATCGTTTATTTCGTATGCCAATTGTAGAGAACGAGAGTCTCGTTGAAAACAGATTGTACAAAATGTCTCGCGAAGTCTGAGATGAGAGACTGTTTCTCGAAGCACTCCCCCGTATCGTCAAGCGCGACATTTATCTTGGTCTTTATTCGCAGCTTGATAACGTATGTTTTCTTCTTATCAAACCTTCACGTAAAGACCACAAAAATCAAACAACAAATTCTATAAATTGAGTTCTCCATTTGACACCTTTTGTGACCAAGGATTCTTCAATCCAAAGTTGAGACTAGAGCGCATTTCATTGCATTGCACACTTACTTGTTCTTCAATTTCTCGTAATATTCTTTCTATGGATTCCTCATCCAGTGAATGTCCACTAGCAGCCATGATAAATCCCAGAAAAGGAGGTGATGGTCGACCAGGACGACTTTTAAGTCTTTTACAAAATACTTTAACGATGAATAGTAAGTATCTTATGTCAACTTACTCTGGATGATATTGAGTACCCATGAAAAATCGATGTTTCGGTATTTCAAGTATTTCCATTCTTTGGCCTGTTTCATCACAACCAGTAAAAGCGACATTTCCGAGTTCCTCCAAGTCTTTTACTAGCTGAGGATTTACTTCGTATCTGAATAACCACTCAAAAACAACATAAATATGTATATATTTGATACATTACCGGTGTCGATGTCTCTCATGAATAATTTCGGAGCGATAAAGTTTAAAACCAAGACTATCCAAACTACGAATACGGGTAACACGGGAACCAAGTCTCATTGTTCCTCCCATTCGTAACTTGTCAATTTCAGGCATGTAGATGATGACCTATTACAAAACATTCTCATATTAACGCCATTCGTTTAAAATTATGAAAATATATGAATACCTTTGTAGACGCATTGCTATCAAATTCTTCCGAGTTTCCATCGGACATACCGACAACATTCCTAGCAACTTCTATGATGGCAACTTGCATTCCTAAGCAAATCCCCAAAAAAGGCTTATTCGACTCTCTTGCATAACGACAAGCACTCAACATTCCTTCAATGCCCCGAGTTCCAAACCCTCCAGGTAATAATATGCCATCGCAAGTGGATAAAGTTTGCCATGCTTTATCATAGACAGCGTTTCGTTGATGAAAAGAGTTTTCCTTTCTAACTCCACAAGATAAATTAAGCATAATGAATTTCTTGTTGAATACCAACCTATTTCCTGAAAGGCTAGAGCTACTTGGGACTTCCAAATCTTCCGCTGAAATCCAATGTATGTTTACTTGGGTATGAAGGGACATCCCTACATGAAGTAATGCTTTTACAATAGAAAGATAGGAATCAGCAAGACCAGTATATTTTCCAACTACAGCAATATTGGTCTATTATAACAACAGAATCAATCAGTGAACGGAATATTTATATCAAGAAAATTACTTACAATACCCTGAAAAATATCTGCATTGCATGCCATATGATTCCATCTTTCTAAAAGGGTAGGAAGTCTCCAAACCAACTTGAGCGAACGAATCAAGAGATTACAAACTCCTTGTTCTTGTAACATGAGTGGAATACGAAAAGTATTGCTAACATCGTGTACTGAAACTACTGCTTCAGGGGGTACCTTGACCTTATCAGAAATAATATTACATAATGAAACAACATCACACAAACCTGACAAAAGAGGCCAAGCTTCTGTTTGGTTTCAGCAAGTAGAGGACGTTCACTTCTACATACAATAAGTTGTGGAGAAAGCCCCATAGAAGATAGATTTTTAACACCATGTTGAGTAGGCTTTGTCTTTTGTTCTCCAACCACACCCAGTTCAGGAACAAGTGAAACGAAAACAGAACAAAAATTATCTTCACCAACATGATATCTGTACAAATGAGGAAACAAATGAGAATCTAAAAAAGGTAGAGTTATCTTCCTACTTGAGTTGTCTTAAAGCTTCAACAAAAGGCATAGACTCGATGTCGCCAACGGTTCCACCCAACTCTATTACGCAGATTTCTGGTGGTAAACCTGAGTCATCAACTGGTTTCTATTTCAACCGTAAAATCTAAAGAATTCACCAAACGAGAATAACTGACCTTGGAAACACGCAATATCCAGTCTTGTATGGCATCCGTTACGTGCGGAATGACTTGAACGGTCTTTCCAAGATACATTCCTTGCCTTTCCTTTTCAATAACCTTATCCATAGATAAGCAACATAAGCAACTTGACAGGAAAAACGACCAATACTTGTTGATAAATCTTTCCAGTAGTTATGTTGCTTTCACTGGTAAGATTAATGTCTAAGAATCTTTCATAGTTGCCGAGATCTAAATCGACCTCTCCACCGTCGTCCAACACAAAAACCTATCAAGATACGATATATGATTAAAAAGAACAAACTTGGCACCAAACCTCTCCGTGTTCAAAGGGAGACATAGTACCGGCATCGACATTGATATATGGATCAATCTTGATACTTGTCACTCTCCAACCACAACACTTTAATAAAACTCCAAGTGAAGAAGCAGTTAGGCCCTTTCCAATACCGGAAATAACTCCACCAGAAACGAGAACAAACTTCATTCAAACTCAATCCCTTCCAAAGACAATATTTCATAAGAATCCAGACAACAGAATCCCATTTCAAACTTTGCAATGATTTTATCAAAATAACTTTTCTATAATGAATGTATATATATATATATATATATATCTAATGAATATTATAAACATAGACAATCCATACATGATACATCCTGTTGTTCTTCCGAGTTGGTCTCCTGAAGTTCGGTACTAGTCTTCATTTGTCTTCCAGTTTGAGCAAATGTTACTATCTCTTGTCCAATCTTTTCATACCAGGTTTGAAATGCTGCACGACTCGGAATATACCAAAAGTCATTGGGTCTCTTATTGGATGGAATAGCAAGATAAGCTTGTTGAACATCTTCCAGAGTAAAAGCATCAACTTCGTCTATTGCATCTTCTCCCCCTAAAATAACCCAAAACCGAGGAACTTTACAATGTAAACGATCACGTAAAACTTCATCTAATGCAAGCATTTCCCTTAGAGAGCGCAAAGACTTTGTATAGCAAGCTACTAAAACTACATCAGGATAGCGCAAATCATCCTTTCCTGAACGAACAATTCTAAGCAATTCCCACAAATTTACGGAAAGTAAGTGAACTGGAATGTTTTGAATTTCCATATTGGGAAAGAATTGTCTTGCTGGAACAGATATATCCACTCCATTGCCATATTCTTCTTTGATCATATCCTGTCGTTGTCTTTCAGGCCAAGGATCCCACTTTTCTCTCAAAGGAAATAAATCTTGAAGAGAATGAACAATACTATTCTTATCAACATAATCGGAACCGGTGAGTAATACCTGGAAAATGCGGTCGATGACTTCTTTCTCCAAGGTCTTGCACTCTTCTAGAATATTACTCAAAGAAACAACTACTTTTGGAGGTTTAGGAGCTAATTCTCGTTGTCTTTTCTTTCTAGAATGAGGTTGTTTCCTTCTCAAGGAAACATCTCGAAAACTTAAAGACCTCGAAGTCTCACCATTTGAAGGTGACAAGGAGTAGTTTTGTGAAAGTAAAAGACCAGAAAAGGATTCTTCTCTGAGGGAAATTTCTTGCTTTGAAAGTGTCCTTTCCTCTTCTCCTGAACTCAACTCTCTCTCTCTTTCTCTCTTCTCCAAATCTGAAGTAAAGTCTTGATGAAACTGAGTAAATATTTCAACAGACTCTACTTTTTCCCTACAGATTGGACACCTTTCATCTGACAAATAAGTTAGGCACACACCACATAATATTTGATGACCACAAGGTAATAAACGAATGTTCGCCTCGTGTTCAAAACAAGTCAAACACTGGCCGTTGACACTTTCTTCGGGAATAGTAGTAGAAAAGTTCATAGAGTCTGCAGGAAAGCCTTTATTATGTTCTCCTTTTTCCGAGTTATCATTATTATTCCTAGACGATAATACATCAGAGCTTTCAGAAAGGTCAATAAGAGACATTTCTTCTTCCACGACAATCGAAATGCTCTGGAAATGGGAAAAACCCTCCTAATTCTATATATGTCATTGTTTGATATTTTATGGATGATGAGTGCCACAGTCATGCAGACCCTAGTAATATTTACAAGGGAGCGGAACACTGTTTTTCAAGTTGTCAAATTGTTGAAAAGATCCGTCACTCAAAGATACTATTGATTGGAGTTGGAGGTGTTGGCTGTGAAGTTTTGAAAAATTTAGTTTTTTCAGGCTTTGTAAACATCCACTTGGTAGATTTGGACACTATTTCAGTTTCCAACCTGAATAGACAATTTTTATTTCGTTCGGAAGATGTCGGCAAATGGAAGGCTGTGGTTGCAAAAGATAGAATAACAAAACTTTGTCCTTGGTCTCAAATCACAGTCTCCGTTGAAAATATTCGTTCTAAAGAGTTTCCGTTGGAGTTTTTTAAACAGTTTGCTGCAGTTATTTGTGCCCTTGATAATCATAAAGCAAGATTGTACGTGAATGAAGTGTGTGCATTTGCCCAAGTTCCCTTGTTTGAAACAGGAAGTACGGGCTATCAAGGTCAAGTCACACCCATCTTGGCAGGATCGACAGAATGCTACAACTGTGAGCCAAAGCCACAACAAACTGAACACATTGCTGTTTGTACTATTAGGCATAGACCAGAGTCAGTGGAACACTGCATAGTTTGGGCTATGTACTTGTTCGATGTTTTGTTTGGTAACTTAGAAGACTCCAATCCTCTGTCTGATGAGAAGGAGTACAAAGTCAGTCATTTGGCTCGAGAATGGACTTTTGAAGATGGAGCAAGGAAGACCTCAACGGAGCAAGAGTGGGAAAATATGACGTGTGAAAGAGTCGTGAACAAGTTTTTTATAGAAGATTTGCAGTTCGTTGAATCCTTGAAGAAGGACACACTTTCCTCTTTATCTATACTGAACATTCCCACTCAAGAACAGTTACGTCGATATTTATTGAATGTTGACACAAAATATTCCGTGGAAGACTTGAAATTGGAGGAACAGAATCCACATCAGTTGGTTTGGACTTGTGATAAGGCATACGAAGTGTTGATATTTTGTTTGAAACAATTATTGCGCAGATGGAAGGAATCCAAAAGTGCTCTCACCTTTGACGAAAATGATACTATTTCCTTGGCATTTGTTACGGCAGCATCAACTGTACGGGCAAGTGCCTTTGATATTGTGGCTAAGAATAGTTTTGATGTGAGAGGAATTGCTGGTCGCATCATTCCTGCTCTTTCCATCACAAATGCGGTAATAGGAGACATTGTGGTCTTTCAACTTTTAAGGTTTCTTTCGGGTACTTGTATGAAGGATTTGTGCAATGCGAGACTTTCTCAAGTATCGCGTCCACGTCCTCGATATTTGGATGAGGTCATTATTACTCCCGAATTTATTCGACCTCCTGTTGCAGAGTACGTATGTCGTTTATCATTAGTTTGTTTATCTGAAAGATTGTTTGGGAAAATACTTAGGTGTATTATATGTCATCAGTTATTGTTAGTTACATGTGACGCAAGAAACGTTACAGTGAGACAGTTTATTGAAGATGGCTTGAAGAAACAAATGAATATGGAGCCTTTTTCTGTTGCTACAGATGTAGGATATATCATATACGATTCAGAACAAGATTGTGAAGTGCCTGTTGAAGCACAAAGGATTGATAAGTCTACAATTGCTCAATTACAAGTAGAGGAACAGCCATTATCTATATTGGATGAAAGTGGTGTATATTACAGAGGCTGGATTAGACACCAATGTGATGTTTCATTGTCAATAGAGCGCATCTTTTCTTTTGGAGATGATTGATGTGTTTGTCTATAAACTGAAACTTTTCTGGTTATCGTTTCAAAGAATAGTTGGAGAATCAAACTGTTTTCACATTGTTTGAAAATGAAACTTTGAATATCGTCAGATTCGAGAATGAACCATCCCAATTGTATATTGTTCTTTCTTTGGACATAAAGGGAAATATGCAAGGCTTACGTTCTTATCGATTGTCTCTTGTGAGCCGTCGACTTTTTCACTCTTCAACACCTTCACACTTCTTCAACTATTTGAGAGATGGTGTCCAAAAGGCAAGACAACAAGAAGTTGATCGAAAACAGTTTGAGCTTTTAAAAATACAGGTAGCGACACTTTTCATCAAAGAGAAAACATACTCAAAGTTGAATCAGTGCAGATATATTTTACAGGACCCACCTCTCAATCCAAACAACTATTTGGAACTACTAAAGGAAGCTCGACAACTGTTGAAATTCAAAGGATTGCGTGAGAAGTTTGATGTCGTCAAACAGGACCCTTTTTATAAAGAAATTGCTCAGGATGAGAAGATAATTGGAGGTTTGTAATTATTTCGTTCTTATGAGTTTTGTGACAAACTCTGATTGGAAACATAAGCTATGACTGCAGAAGAAAGATTAGATCTGTTTCGGGTACAGAGATTGCAAATGAGAAGAATAGCAGAAACTGCAAAAGTGAATGATGAGGTGAGAAAGCAAATAACTTAGTATTTATGAACCTTATATATTTCTATGGAGGTGGTTGCTGCTTTCAAAGAAAGAATTATTGGTCTTCAGAAACTTCAAAGAAGACTACGCAGACGTCGGATGAAAGGGTTACCGTGTCCTAAGACTCCGGAAGAGTTGTTTCGGGCAGTTCAAGACGGTGATACAGAAATACTTGGAGAAAGAATTGGTGAAAGAGCACCTCCAAGAATGTATTATAGAGAAGCCGGTGCATTTGTAACAAAATAAAAAACCCGCTCATTGAAGAAAATTGTTTAAAAAATGCTTCAAAGGTTTGTTTCTTTGAAGGAACGACGAGCAAAGACCTCGAAAGTATCTAGTGAAGACTCTTTACTCAAAAATAAAGAGTTGATATTCACCAAGCTTAAGAATGAATATGAAGCTGCAATATCCAAGCAAAGAGAGGGAGAGTTAGATAGCGCACTCATAATGTATGGAAGTTTAGTGGAAGAACTGAAGAGGTTGGCGGACGACGTCAAGAACACTAGAGAAATAGACGATAAGATACGCTCTTTGTCCTTTCAACAGTTGCCTTTTGAATTTCGTTTGCACTTTCTGTGCTTAAAGAACAGTGCATATATTTGTGAAGAGAAAGGTCGTTGGGAAGAAATGAAGTCCTTGTACTCTATTCTTATGGAATCCTTTGCAGATTGGGTAGTTTTAGATACCGGTTTGGTCGTAAGAATGTTACGTGCTCTCAAAAAAGTGGGAAGTTTCTCCTTTGCAAGGAAAATTTGTGAATATTATTTGAGACAAAAGAACGACAAGTTTATTTATACAGAATGGTGTTCTCTAATTCGCATTATCGGAGATAGCCTTATATATGAATCGCAAGATAATGCTGATGATATGAGTTGGAGTAATCTTGCCTCATCATCATCTTTTATCCAAAGTACCATTTCGTTTGAGGCCACAATTCCTTGCAAATCAATGAAGCCCGCCTATTTCATAACAGATGCACGTAACTTATTGTTGTGGATATTGCTTGGTGCATTTTATGATAGTGAATCTGTTTCATTTGATTTTCAGAGTCATGTTCAACTTGTGCACTCTTATGAATCTCCGGGAATTTTAGATTCCTCAGGAAGTGTAATATTTTCTGTAAGTTTTCTATATTTTATATTTGATTTCGAGTAGATTGATATAAGGTTTTTTTAGGAAAAGGATTTGATGGAGAAGATGGAATACATTTATCAAATTTGGAAAGATGCTTCGTCTATTCTTAAACCAAAAAATTTTGGTGAGAATACTGAAACTTATGGTTTAGAAGCTGTTTGGAATGAACTTAAAATATCTTCTCAAAGAGCGGGCTTGGATACTATGATAGTTGATTGCTTTGCTCTTGAAGAACATTCATTGAACAATCAAACAAACGAAATGCCATCCAACATTTTTCATCAAGAACGATTCAGTCAAGTTCTGCTGTCATTTCCTGATTGGGACAAGTTAGAGTTACCTTCCTATTCGTGTTCCTTGTTTGATCTGTTTTGTTTGTTATTGACGAATTTTGCAAATTGTTCAAGCCTTCCTATTGAATTGGGTCCTTTACTGTGCTTTGCTTGGCTTCAATTCCGATCGATCTTTCCTACCATTTCAACTGAAGAGAACATCCTATTCTTAAATGTTGCAGAGTTGATCTTTAAGTGGTTTCCTTTTATTTGCAGAATACTCAATTTATCATCATCGACTCTTAGTCCTATGAGTGATAGCTATGAGGACTGCAAATTTATTCCTTGTTCCTTTTGTAACCTAGCATTGATGGAATGTGAATATTTGTTAACTCGATTTTTGGATGGCGTATCGGAACAAGAAGAAACATTTGAAGAAGACTTGTATACCAAATGTCGTGTCTTTATTTTGAAAGCAAAGATTAACAGTTATTTATGTAGACAAGACAGTAACGTGCTGCTCCATATGAATCTTGATAATTTGCTCAACTCTGTCTCTGATATTGAAAGAGTTGCAGTATCCTTCAATCAATTTTCAATGAAATTATTGGATACTTTAAACTTGTTAATGGAACAACGAAGACTGATTGATCATTTGATGGAATTTTATAGCATTCTTTGGCAAGTGAACACGGTCAATGAATGGGAAATACAGCTTGTGAGATTTTGTCACAAACTTCGACCACAGCTGTTTACTAATCTTACTGAAGAAAGACTTCACGAGCATCTTCTCTTGTGTGATTTTCTGGATATTGGTATTCATGCACCTCTTCCATATCAAACCGATTACTCTCTTTTGACTTGTATAACTTTCAAGTTGCAAATCGTTTCTAGTTTCCTTACTGTTGTATCAAGTTCATTTAAATATGCAGGTTGCACAATGATAATGATACAACAGCAGATCAGCAAAAGTTTTTTGATACTGAAGAAACTCTCTAGCTTTCTAAAAGACTTGGAAGCGAAACAAAATGACTATTCCACTTGTAACAATTTCCTTCCGGAAATGATCGATAATTTGTTGCTTCTTTTTGAAAGTTTATGCTTGTTGGCTATGTCATTGGTAGAGATGAGACATAGGGATGAAAGTTTAGAATGGTTGGTAAAGAGTACATCCAAATATCAGAAACGATTCATGTTTCTTTTACTTTGCATTTCCAAAACTTGTGAATGGCTGCTTTCGACGTGGGAAAGTTTGATCATTCAAAGCTGGGATGACTCTATTGCAGATCTTATGGAACATTCATTGGCATTGTTTTATATCGTTTTACGTCAGATATCTCTAAGGGAGAATTTACAAAGAATGAAATCCTTCCGTTCTATTATTCAAGTATACTGTACCTGTCTTCGTAGATGGATGAATGTTTGCAATGCTGGTGATAAAGAACCATTTTTAATATTAAAGGAGTGGAACCAGGATTCCAATAGTTTCATCGAGAGACGACAGCATATTTCATCTGAACTTGCTGCTGGTTACTACTATCGCTATGGTTTGAGAGCGCCATTCATCTCCGACGATGACTTGAATGGTCACTGGTTGACTCGAGAATTATCTTTGCAAAGTTTTATCAAGTCATTAGATCCTACTCATGTTGTAGAGTTTTATTATGCTTTTCAGAAGGAGTTGAGAGAAGCAACTATTTCCAACCGAAAAGGTTCGATAGGAGAAATGAAGCGTACGTTGAAAGCATTGTTGAAAGTTTTCTTTTCAGTCGAGCAGCCAGCCTTTGAACCTAATCAGTTGATTGAACCATTCAAGTCTAGTTTGGAAAATGTCACTGAAGAACAACTTGAGGATGAATCAACAGATTGGGAGTTTATTTTTGCTTCTTCCCTGAATTGTTGGATTTCTAGAGGTCAACGTCTGTTAGAACACTTACATTTTACTAAGAGACGTTCTTCAGTCGATCTTCATGAGTATCACGAAGTTTTGCTGGATATTTGTGATCTACTCTCTCGTTGCCTAAGCCTGGAGTTGGAAATGACAAGAAAGAAAGTCAAGTCAATGTCATTGACCTCGTATTTTGTTTCTCGCCACAAGTTATTAGAGGAACTTTTAGGACTGCAGTTGTTCATCCTTTCATTAGAACCTAAAAGAGCGCAGTGTTGGTTGTGGCTTGGAGAAATGTCTTTGGAATTGTCTCATGTTGACAACGAAATGAAGCATTTGGAGATTGATGAGAATAGAGATTCAAATTGTATATATTTGCGTTTTGAAGAATGCGCAAAAGTTTTTTCATTTTCCAGGCGATTGGCTAGCTATCAAGATCATCTGAATGGAAGAAAAGTATTAATGCAATTGGCATCACAAGGAGAAGGAATCTGCTATTTTTTAGCCGCTAGACTTGCAAAATCATCCAAATTTCGCTTTTGGCATTTAGCTATCCGAGCATTAGATCGTCTAATTCAAATGAAGGACACGGAGCCAGACAACGATACTGAAAGCGTTTCTTTAATTCACCATAATTCATTGAGTTGGTGGTATTTTTTCCTTCTTCGAGGCAAACTTGGTTTCAAATTGAGAGAATCTGTGGAACGCATCTGTTGGTTTCTAACTCGAGCAATTGTTTTACATCGAGAGGAAGCAACAAGACTAAGACAAGAACTTGAAACGGAGCCGATATATCAGTTTGACATGATTCGATTGAAAATATTATTACATGAAGGTGAATTTTCACTTTGCGACGATAGTCTAAAGATATTATTGGACGATAGTGACATATATTTTCCAATTTCAGACGATAGGAAGAAGACCGATTCCTCTTCAGGAGCTTGCATTAACTTTGATATTTCTAGTATGCTGAGAATTGTATCCAATCAAATTGTTGAACACGTGAACTATATATGGGATTCTCATCAGTTTCGGAATGGCTCCAGGTCTTCTGGTTATCTGTATAAACCTTTTTATGCACAAGCCGTTGCTTATAAAGTTGGTTTGCAAATGAATCAAAAAGCACTAGACTCGGTAAGGAATGTACTTGTCTGATATGTTTCTAACAGTACAAACTAATTGATGTTTTGAAGATATCCAATTTGTTCCAACCTTCTGTTGCAAATAGCTCGATTGGCAATTTTTGGTACATGTTTACAGCATTACCTGTAAGTTTATTGAGTGAAATGATCTTTGAGTCCAAAGCTCAGTATCAAAAGTGGAAATTCAAATGCCTTTCCTTTTATATTCAACAGAGTGCCTTGTTGAAGCAGAAAGAAAACCTTTGGGCTGCATTTAGTCGTTTAAAAAGAAGAAAACCGGAAGAAACCGATGATGAGCTATTGAAACAAGTCATGCAGTTATATTTCGATTGTATACTATCCACATCATCTGAATGGAAATATTGGGATAACTCAAGGCTCAGCGAAGAATTGCAGCATCTTTGGAAAATGTATCTGTTTCTTACATCTTTTTACAAAGAATCAAGTCTTATCAATGCAATACAACGCAAAATGGAAAGCTTGTTATGTCTTGTATGTCCTGAAGATGAAAATTCTGGAAAAGTATCTTTACTCGCATATTGTTCTAAAAAGTGGCCTGAGCTGGAAAGGAATCTAAAACGGAAAAGGGGATTCACTTAGAAACAAATGGAAGTATATATCGGGAAACCTTTTATGACAAGTAAGAAAAGTACAACACTACCTTTTCTTTTGGAAAAGAAACAATCTGGTTCCGTTGTAGAGGATAAGAAAAGCAAGCTCTCCAATTTTGTTTCTTGGATATGTGGCACTTTAGAGAACACAAGGAAGACTTTTGACAGTATTCGTCATACTACAAAGTTAGCCATTATTCGGTCTGTTCTAGCTACTGTAGAGGAAAAGAGTCAACGCAGGGATGTGAATGTTGTTACCTACTTTCCTCCAGCAGAGAGGATCATAGCTATCGGTGATGTGCACGGAGATCTACAGTCCCTTCAAAGTGCGTTGCGACTATCAAAGGTAGTTGGAGTGGGTGGAGAATGGGTTTGTTTTCGTATTTTCTTCTGTTAGTTTGATTCTTACTGTGACCTATCTTTACAGACTGGTGGTAGAACACTAGTTGTTCAGTTAGGAGACGTTTTGGACCGTGGTGACCAGGAAAGAGAAGTTCTTCAATATCTGGAAAAACTTAATATTCAGGCCTCGAGACAAGGCGGAAAAGTGGTGACTTTACTGGGTAATCACGAAATTATGAACGTCGAGCTTGACTTTAGATATGTCACTCCCGGTGGGTTTTCTGCCTTTACGAGTAAGACAAATGAACTAGAACAAGGCTATTATGAGAAAAACGTACCAAGAGCTTATCAAGAAGTTATAAAACAACTTCCTGACTTTATGAAAGCCAGAGCTCTTGCATTAAGACCCGGGGGTCCTACCACAGTGCGTTATTTTTCTAAAAGCCCGATCGTTTTGGTGGTTGGAGATAACGTTTTCGTTCATGCTGGTTTGAATAATGAACATGTTGCCTTTGGACTAGACGAAATAAATCAATCAACAATGAATTGGTTGCTAGGTAAGGGAGAGAAACCAGAAATTCTTCGAGGTCGCTTTAGTCCTGTGTGGACACGTATCTATTCCTATCCAAATCTTGCAGTAGATAGCGAGGAATGTCATGAGTTGTGTAGTACTCTTGATAAGATCCCTGCCAAACGAATGATCGTTGGTCATACACCCCAATCTCATATTAATGCAGCCTGTAAAGCTCGAGTTTGGAGAGTCGATACAGGTTTGTCTAATGCTTATGGTGGCAATGTTGAGACACTGGAAATCACCAAAAAAGGTGTGAAAGTACTAAAGTGGAAGACCAAGCGAGCCAATCTTCTTCGGCAATGAGGACCTCATAACCAATTCAGCGTTGATTTGTCGTTGGATCTTCACCCAACTGTTGTAAATGCACAATCCTATGAAAGACAAGGGCTCCTAGGAACATAGAAAAGCTATAATAACCAAAGAGATATATATAATTCCAATCGAACCATTCCAATGAAAGAGCGGCTAAAAGACTACCAAGAGCAGAAGTTAGCAGCCAGATTGCTTGAATTGTACTCTTTAGTTGGATAGGAGCGGAAGCAAAGGCAAGTTCAACTCCAGAGACACTGACTAGAATCTCTCCAACAGATAACAAGATCCATTGAGGTAAAGTTCTCCAAGCTGAAATTTGAAAAGGCATTGCTTTTTGTATTTGAAATTGAACAACAGCACTGCATATAAAAGCAAGACAAGTCAAAAGCATGCCCAAAAATATTCTATCGGTGGAAGTCCATCGAATATATTTTTGTATTCTAGGATAGATCCACTCCGCACTAATTGGAACTCCCAGTAACACAACTAGAGTAAAAAGAATGATTGAAAATGATTAATAACAATATAAAGCCACTTACTTAAGGGATTCCAAGCAGTCCATTGTGCTGGGTTCATTTGTATATCGAAAATACGAGGCATCTCCATCAAGGATAGTTGCTGAATCCAAGTAGCTCCCTGTTGAGACCAGCACATCCAAAAGATTGCAATGGGAGAAAGTAACAAGCTTATTCGTAAAATACAACGCCATTCTTCTATAGCTCTCGTTGTTCTATACAATTGATTATTTTGGTCATTACGGTGAAAGAAGATACTTGAAAATGAAACAACGGTATGCCTTATATGATGAAGTAATGTTGGACTACTTTCTTTTTGAATATGAACGTAACCAGTGAAACGCATGCCATTCAAAAATGTAACCAATGATAAGAGCAGAACACTTGCCGAAACAAAGTAGGCTCCACTCCATCCAAAGACTTGCTTTGTCCAAGGACAGATCAATTGTCCTGCAATGGCACCCATATTAATACATAAATAGAATCTCGCAAAGTAAATAGTCGTATTCAAACGATCTTCAACGGAAGTATGACTTGCGTCAATTGGATATCCATTGGATACTTGTTCCTCAACCATGTCATCATTGAAGTTATCGTTCATCTGTAGTAACGGGTCGACAAAGTCCTTTGAAAGTTGACTAGTTGATAACGCATTTCTTTCTAAGCTAACAGCAGTACACTGTAATCTAACTTTATGACGCCACTCTACTTGTTCTGCACCAAAAGCACTGACACAAGGTTTTATGCCTCCAGTCCCAAGAGCGATCAAAAATAAGGATAGAAAGGTCAATAACTTGGTCCAAGTCACTTCTTCTTGTAACAACGACGAAAGTGGCAACAACAATTGGCCAGAAAGATAAATAAGAGTAAAGTATACAATGGTTCGATATTTTCCTAGGTACTGATCAGCAAACCATGAACCCAATAACGGAGTACAATAACACAGAGCTTGAAAATAGTTGAAATTGGCAGCTGCCTGTTGAGTGCCATAATGGAGGTGCTGCTGAAAGTATAAAGTAAGCAACGCTGTAAAACCATAAAAGTTGAAACGCTCGGCACACTCTGTGGCAAATATAGGAAGCGTGAGCCAAAAGTCACCAGGTGAGTTGTTGGTTGCTCTTTGTTTGAATGGTCCAACGAACTGTATTATAGTACGTGAAAGGATACTTTCTGAAGAAGTATTCAGCGTATCCATTTCCCATGAAAATTGGAATGAAATGAAAATGGGAGCTTCCTTTATAGTTTTATAAATGTTTTTGCAAGAAAAAAAAGTTGTTGTACTTAAAAAAAAACAAGCAGAAACACTATGGAATCTAAGTTTCTTAAAAAAATTGGCCAATAAATATTTGAGAAACTCATAAGGCAACTTTTTGCACATGACATTGGTTTGCTGCTTACCATCATGAAGAGTTTAAATATATTTTATGGTCTTAAGAGCATTGATATCATAATGGAGATCCAAATACATTCCACGTCACACAATCTCTAATTCCTTGAGAGGTAAATGTTGTTCTTTGTAAACTGTCCTTTTTGTGTTACGCCATCTCAACAACTTCTCAGAAGGAAACATTCGGGAAAATACAATATTGATGACATAGATAGAAAAAGTCGTTTCAAGAAAAGTTCACGCTATGAAACCATTTTCACAACTCTCTCTTTGGTATCATCACAAAGGAAAACTTCAGAGGAAATTATGAAAGAAGCAGTTAAGCTCATGCCTGGAGGTGTCAATTCTCCTGTTCGTGCTTTTCGATCTGTCGGAGGAAATCCGATTGTCTTTAAAAAAGTAAAAGGTTCAAAGGTGTATGATGTGGATGGTAACGAATATATTGACTATGTGGGAACTTGGGGGCCAGCTATAGTTGGCCACGCCAACGATGAAGTCGTGAAAGCTTTAAAAGAAGCAGTAGAGAATGGGACCAGTTTTGGAGCTCCTTGTGAACTGGAGAACATCCTTGCTCGAATGGTCATTGATGCGGTACCTTCAGTAGAAATGGTTCGATTTGTCAATTCAGGAACAGAAGCTTGTATGTCAGCACTACGATTGATGCGTGCTTATACAGGTAGAGAGAAGATCATAAAATTTGCTGGCTGTTTTCATGGTCATGCTGATCCATATTTGGTTCAGGTATGATATCCAATATGTTAGCTTCTCATAGATACTGAAATAGTGTTAAAGGCAGGTTCTGGTGTAGCCACTCTTGGACTTCCAGATTCACCTGGAGTCCCAAAGTCTACCACAGAGAATACATTAACTGCGCCTTATAATGACTATCAAGCCGTTGAGAACTTATTTCATACTTATCCAGTATGTGTAATCATTTTTGTTGTTCAATCGAATATATCTTCAACTCTTTAAACTATATAGAATCAGATTGCGGGCGTTATTTTGGAACCCGTCGTTGGAAACTCTGGTTTTATTCTTCCAGACAAGTCTTTTTTGGAAGGTCTACGTTCTTTAACTAGAAGAGAAGGTGCTCTATTATGCTTCGATGAAGTGATGACTGGCTTCCGCATTTCCTATGGAGGAGCTCAGAAGTATTTCAATATCCAACCTGATCTTACTACCTTTGGGAAAATAATTGGTGGTGGTTTACCTGTGGGTGCATATGGAGGAAGAAAAGATATTATGGAGATGATTGCTCCTTCTGGACCAGTTTATCAGGTGTGATTTGATTTTGTTTAATAATGCCTTTTTTGTATTGATTGTTCTAGTCTGGTACTCTTTCAGGAAATCCGTTAGCTATGACTGCTGGAATCAAAACATTAGAGATATTGAAAAGACCTGGCACTTATGAATATTTGGAGCAAATAACAAGCAAGTTGGTAAATTCTATGGTAGCCATTGCACAAGATGCTGGACATGCGTTTACTGGAGGACATTTGTCTGCTATGTTTGGATTTTTCTTTACTTCAGGAACTGTGAAAAACTTTGAAGATGCCAAAAGGTCCGACCTTGCAAAGTTTCAACGTTTTCATCGGTCCATGCTGGAACAAGGCATCTATCTCGCTCCATCTCAGTTTGAGGCAGGGTTTATCAGTTTGCAGCATTCAGAAAGAGATATCGAAGAAACTTTACAAGCTTTTACAAGAGTTATGAAGGAGATATGATCAAGAAAAGAACATTGTGCCTATCTTTGCTCTTTATAAATGAATGCTTATTCGGCTTTGTTTTCCTGAAAACAATATTGCAATGGAAGTAGTTGAGATTTCTTTCTTTTCTCACCTCTCTTTATATTGGCACATAATGGACACCAAGAAGGAGGACGTGAAGAACTTGTTTTTCTTCGAATATTATTTGCATTCATCATAAATATATGGCCTTGTGAACACTCCCACTTGAGCTTCTGGTGTACATTTTTATATACTGTTGAAAGGCATCTTCCACCCCGTTCCTTCGCCAACTCTTCTAACTCGGACAAGTCTAATGTTTGTGTTTTTCTTGCACAAATTGGACACCAACTTCCTCGCCTTACATTATCTCCAGAAGCATACCATTCGTGTCCCTCACCACAACGCCACAAAAATTTATCACGAACGCTTTTATAAGTTGTAGACAGACACAAACCTCCTCTTCGTAAAGCTATTCTTTGCATAGTTCCCAAAGATAGAGGTTTAGTAGACCCTCGACGAAGTTCAGGACAAAGTTCAGCCTCTGCTTCATATGTACATAAAGGACAAACTTTACAGACGGGACTTCCCTTTAAAGCCTTTATAATATGACCTCTATTTTATACTGATGAGTAGACTGGACACAGAAAAAGATACAGTCGTATATCATACCGTTCACACTGATATTTTATAAAAGGACAACTTGCACCGTCTCCACAAGGAGCATCTTCCAATCTTTTCGCACCACAAGGCAACTCTAACACATTAGAAGCTTCTTCACTGACAAGTGTCTGAGAGTTGATAGCGAAAGTTTGAAAAGACTTGGGCTCATCAAGTGTAAAGGCTGCTCGTGTATAGTTTCTTATTCTCCTCGAAAAGTTGGCTTTGCACTGTAAGAAAGTATTTCTGTCTTGACGAAGACGTTGCCGAATGGTAGTTGGAGATATAAGGCACCTTTTGTTGAAACGTGGGTGGTGAGAGAGAATAGAAACCACATATAAGATTATCATCGACAAGCTGCCTTTTCAATTGCACAAAAATTGCATTTGAAATCTTTCCAAAACTTTAACAAATCTCAAAATTCCCGAGTATGATGTTATCTTTCTCTTTTCTTATGACAATGGTAGAGTGAAAGAAGAATGAAGATACCCATACGGAGAATCCAACCAGTCCATCCAAGAGACCTGCAACTATTTTTCAGAAATCCAGAGTAAAAAATATTCTGCGATTGAGTTCAAGGTCTTTTCAAAACTATCGAACGGTATAATTTCAACATAATATCAACCAAGTAACCTTTTCTTCTACGAGGACAACCTAAAAACACGTCGAAGGAAATAAACGCTCTTCTCCAAGTAACGAGAGTATAATACAATGAAAACAACGTAAACAAAATATAAAACCAATGTAGACCGACAGAAAACCGCAATCCACGTACAACAATTCCAAGTGGTAGGCTTATCTTACTTGCCATTCGAATACAGCGCAACATAAAACTTGTAGACTCTATACTTCGAATATGATACATTCCATAGAAAGCTGATATTATCACCCAAGGAATAGAATGAGCAAGAGAAACATAAAACGCAGTTCGTTCCAATATTACACGTAAAAGATGTCTTTGAATATAAAAATATAAATAAAATATAGCCATATCCAATATAGCCAAATCCCAGCGATAAATAATATCTGAAATTCCAAAGTCTCCATCTCGTAACATTTCCATACTCATAAGACCGTTCCATTGTGAGTCCCAAAGTGGCTTCATTCGAGATTCGGCAAATAAAATTCCTGACTCTATATACTCTCTTAAGTTCTCAACTTGTGCTGCGTTTGTCAATTTTCTTAAAACAAAAGGCCTTGGAGGAGTCCGCAATGCTTGTTCAATTCTTTCCCTATTATAATTCCAAGAGTCGATAGAATATAAAACATGAGTTCTTCCTCTAAAAGCAAACTGTATATAATCCCAGTCACTATATACCGATGATAAACGCTTTCTGACAACTCGATAACTCGACCTTATTCGTTCATTCCAACCAAACTCATTTCCAATAGAATAACAACCATTTCCATTCATAGGTCCCTTCTCAGGTAATTTCAGTATATGAGGGGAGGTTAAACGAGGCAAAGTCACTTCATCTGGAGTATCGATCAAAAACACTTGTTCAATTCGAAACTGATGGCGTCTATGTAAGTTTTATACAATCCCCATATCAGCACTATTTAAGAACGAGAATCATTTAAACTACCTTAAAAACTCTATTTGGGTAAGGGTTCTTGGAAAACCACAAAAAACTACCCGTTTCTTATAGCCATCATGAGCAGACAAAAATTTGTGGACAAGTTGCAAGACAATCTTATCTGGAACCTAACTTTCATACGTAAGTGAATCATCCTTAGTATTCATAAGAAATACTTGCACGTTCGCCAGACTCCACGGCACTCTTCACAATACTTCCCATTGTCATGTCTTTATTATCTTCATGCACCACTCTCAGGAATAGATCACTAACATCACATAGTAAAGAATTACTCATTCTGGCAATAAGGCGAGCAAATTCAGTCTTATTACTACCAGGAACACCCAAAACAAGAATACCAAAAGGTTGCAGTTTAGTACCTGCTTCATAAAATGTGCCCTTAACTCCATCAATTTCACATACGATATCCGAAAATACATGTTCAGTATGTCGATTGCCATTGATATGAACTACTTGCGAAAACTGCTCTTCTATTGCTTGGATATGAGTATAATAGGTATCTAAACGTACTTTTGCCTATAAAGTCATGAAGATTCATATCCATATGCTATGAAAATATAACTGAAAAATACCTTTTCTTCGGTATCATCTGTTCTTTGAATCAAGCGGCTTAAGACTTGTTGATCCTCCGGAGGTGAATATTGAAGATGATAGATACGACCAGTCACAGGATCAAGTCTCCTTCCGACAACTCTCTGAATAAGTTCACTTTCAGGGACATCCAAAACAAGGACCAAATCAGGGTAAATTCTTCCCAAAAATAAAACTTAGAATCATATCAAAGGAAAACAACTCACTTTGCATCGAGGAGAGCTTGTGCTTGAGAAGCCGTACGTGGAAATCCATCCAAAAGCCAACCATGTTTCTCACAGTCTTCCTGTTTTAACCGTTCTTTCAACATACCGATAACCAAATCATCCGGTACCTGCAAGAGACAACTTTAGCAAACGACTTGAGAAATAAAATAGTAACATACCAAACGCCCTGAATCCATATACTGCTTAGCCATCTTTCCAAGTTCTGTTCCATTCTGAACAGCTTCTCGTAACATATCTCCGGTTGATAAATGAACGACGCCGTAACGTTCCGCAATCTTCTTACACTGAGTTCCTTTGCCGGAAGCAGGTGCTCCAGCTACAATTATTCGCGGTGGATAAGTTCTCACTTGAGATTGACCTTTTGTGACAGAAAAGGTTTCTGCACAAGCTCTTATAGTAGGCTGCCTATTACAAGAAGGACAATAAAATAGGTTTCTAAGAAAAGTGTTTGACAATATTCGTAAGCTAGTTCTTTCTCTCTTTTGAAACTGAGTTTTACAACGGTATCTTGTTCCAGTAGTAGTGCTTTTATGGCTGTTTCGAATTTCAACGACGGAAACAAAAGCAGTCGTCCAAAAACTGTTCATCGGCAATCCACTTTGAGTATCCAACATCAGTTTGTCCATTTGCATTTAAATGTCTTTTTGTGGTTCCTTTTGCCGTTGAGGGATGCCTAAAAGAACTGGAACCACTACGATGGAAAATGCAAGTCAAGTCAAACAGAAAACCAAACTGGAATCTCAAAAAGATATAGACTTGCTAGATGATTCTTCAAGAAACGGGATAAGACAGAGGTTGGTTAAACGAATGTTGATGGACCTATCAAGTTTCTTAACAAAGTTTAGGAAAAGGAGACCCAACTCTCGTGAAAAGAGTGAAAAAGGTTTGCGTTCGTTTGCTATTCGTGTAAGAAAAAAGGTGGAAGAAAAGAAAAGAACGACTTATAATCAAGTTGCAGACGAACTTGTAAAAGAGGTACTGGACCCCACTATTAGTGACCCTACAAACCGTTTTTATGATGAAAAGAACATTCGAAGAAGAGTATATGACGCTTTAAATGTTCTTATGGCAATGGGAATGATAGAGAAGCGAAAGAAGGATATTTTATGGAGGGGAGTTTCTTTCGATAACTCGGAGTTCCTAAAGGAGCTTGAAGAGAAGGTGAAGTTTAAGAACGAAGAGTTGCGACAAAAGCGTCATAGATTAGAAGAGTTGGAAGCTCAAAAAAGCGCTGTAGAAGCAATGCTAAGACGAAACGCTTCGAGTTCTGTTGGAGAATTTCATCCAGAAAGTTGTATTCACTTACCGTTTATAATCGTTTCTACTAGTACAGACACCTCTATTGATGTAGAAATGGAAGAAAATGCAGAAGAAGTTTTGTTCACTTTTAATAGACCTTTTGAAATATACGATGATCAAGTTATTCTACAAGGAATTTTTCGTAATGCTACTTTCAACGACCATATAGCTGAACCTACCAACGTATTGGTTCCAGAGAAACAACGATTCGCCGCTACCCATTCTCATCATCAGTTAAATGAACAAATGAAAGAACGAACTCAACATTCTTCATTTTCAAATGGACCACCGAAAAACTTTGTAGATAATAATAGTATCTTGAACAGCCATTTGGTATACTTAACAGATGATGTCTAAACAACTTTGCAGTTTGAAAAAATAAAAACTGACTGTTACATGAAAACTCTGGGAATATTTATATTCTTGTATGTAAGCAGCTACAGAGTAAAACTTGTGAAAGTTCGTTCTTAACAAGATTGCAAGTTTTCCTCATCAGTTCCACGACCTTTATATTTGGGCTCAAAGTCTATTTTTTCACTTACAGAAAAAGTAAAGAAATTTCAATCTTTTGTGTTAGGTTTCGTTGAATGTTGTAAAAAGATCTCTTCAATCCTTGGCATTCAATCTTGGATCGCATTTCATTCTAATGGAATCGTCTCATAAAGTCGATACTAGAAAACCTACAAATATTTCCAAAGTATCTTCTCAAGTACAATATTATTATTTTACCAAAAAGGACGCTATTTTTCTGCTAGTATTGACGCTGCTATCGTTTCTCACAAGGTTTTACCGTTTGGATGAACCACCTGCAGTGGTCTTTGATGAGTTCCACTTTGGAAAATTTGTCACTTGGTATTTTACTGGAGAATACTTTTTTGACATTCACCCTCCTCTTGGAAAGCTCTTTTTATATTTAGGTGGCACTTTGGGAAAGTTCAAGACTGGGTTTCTTTTTGACGCCATAGGAGCTGAATATGGAGAAACAAAGTTTTACGTCTTACGTTCTGTTTCAGGGTTATTTGGAACGTTAAGCGTCCCTTTTATGTATTTGCTCTGTCGAGTGTTTGGCCTTTCAGTGGAAAGTTCCATTCTGGGTTCTTCTCTTGTTCTCTTTGATTTTATGTCCTTGATCGAATCACGTCTGATACTTGTAGACTCCCAGCTACAATTTTTTTGCATAGTTTCACTACTGAGTGCATTTATGTTGTGGAATTCGTGTCCCAAAACGTGGTCTCGTATGTTTTGGCTTATAATGACTGCAATGCTTTCAGGCTTCGCAATAAGCATCAAGTGGACGGCTCTTGCTACTCCAGGAGCAATAGCAATTGCCTCTTTTTTTGGTCTTTTTCTCATGTCGAGGCCTTTGGATTTGTGGGAATGTGCACTAGCGGGCCTTGTTGGTCTAATTACTTACGTGATTCCCTTCTATATTCATTTTAGGATGTTGCCTTTGAGTGGCACTGGAGATGCCTTTATGTCTGTGGAATTTCAGAAAACTTTAAAAGGAAGTCCTTATTATGATCCAATTTTTCCTCCTGAATCGTTTTGGAAGAATTTTCTTTACTTGAACAAGGAAATGCTAAGAGCAAATAGTGCAATCAAGGAAAGACATCCTTGGGAGTCAAAATGGTATGAATGGCCTCTTAATCTGAGAGGACTGTTGTATTATACAGAAGAGTTGGAAAATGGCTTAAGCAGACAAATTTATTTGATTGGCAATCCGGTCGTCATGTATGTTTGTATATTATTTGCTCTGTCGTTTTTCTTCTGTTTAATTTTCTACTGTCGATATCGCTATTTGATTTCAAATGATATCGAACTGGCCAGATTGCTATCAAAAGGAATGTTTCTATTTTTAGCATATTCACTAAACTTGTTCCCATATATAGCAGTTGATCGGTCTGCTTTTCTTTATCATTACATTCCTGGACTTTTATATGCTGAACTTTTAACAGCTCTCATGATCGACTCATTTCCGAAGCAAGGACAAAAGTGGATCGTAACTATGGTAAGTAAGAAGAAATATCCAATTTTCGATGTTTTGAACGATGTGTCGTTTTTTAGATATTGCTCCTGGAACTTTTAGCATTTCTATATTGGGCACCTTGGATCTATTGCATTCCTTTATCGGCTACACAACATCAAAGGAGAAGGTGGCTGCCAAGGTGGAACTGATGGGACATTGTTACAACATGTCGTGAAATAAAAAATGCTATTGAAGAATTTGGCGCGCTGAGAGATAAAGATGCAGTTGTGTCGACGTGATGCACTGGAATGCCATTTGTTTTTATTCCATTTCTGAACGAATAAAAATATGAGTCGCTCGATGGAAATATCTATAAAAGCATCGGAATCAGAAAGTACGTTACAAAGTACGTTGAACGAAGAGTACAACCACGGCAACAATTTTTACGAGGAAATTGAAAAACTAAGTACTTTGGGTATTAACGCCTCAGATATCAAAAAGTTTGTCATGTTGAGAAATAAATGGAATGTCGAATAAACAATTTCTTATTTCTCAGGATGAAAGAAGCAGGTTTTCACACAATTAGTTCAATCATCATGACTACCAAAAAGAATTTACTTGCCGTCAAAGGATTGAGTGAAGCAAAGGTAGATAAAGTTCGAGAATGTGCATATAAAGTAAGAAGGGAAAGTTTTTATTTGATATTAATCATACATGTAATTTCCATAGATTTCAAATTCCTCATTTATATCTGGTTTAGAGGTTAGAGAACGTCGTAAAAATTTGATTCACATTACAACTGGTTCATCTGCCTTGGATGAGCTACTTGGTGGTGGTATTGAGACTAGTAGTATTACAGAGGTATTTGGAGAGTTTCGAAGTGGCAAGACGCAGTTGGCACATACACTTTGTGTGACTGCACAGTTACCTAAGAGCGTTAATGGAGCTGAAGGAAGAGTGGCTTATATCGATACAGAAAATTGTTTTCGACCTGAAAGAATAGTCGAGATAGCAGAGAGATTTGAACTTGATCCTGAAGAAGTTTTGGATAACATATTGGTAGCCAGAGCATACACTTCGGAGCATCAGGTAAGCATTGAAACGAATGTTCATCATAAAGCTGATTGAGAAGAGGCAAATTCTACAGATTGAACTTCTTGTACACATTGCTGCCAAAATGGTTGAAGAAACTTTTGGACTGCTCATTGTTGACTCTGCCACTGCATTGTTTAGAGTTGACTATTCAGGCAGAGGAGAACTGAGCGAACGACAGCAAAAACTGAACAGGTCAAAACAATTTTCGTGAAATACTGTCAACGTATTGAATTGAAACTCCAGGTTTATGTCACAGCTTTTGAAGCTTTCAGAACAGTTTAATTTGGCAGTTTTTATAACCAACCAGGTATGGAAACAGGTGGTTATGCGAAATTGGCTGATTATTATGTTCTGCTTTGTAAAGGTTATGTCGACACCTGATGGTTCTGCTGGCATGTTTGTTGTAGATCCTAAAAAACCGGTAGGAGGTCATGTTATTGCTCATGCCAGTACTACCAGAATCATGCTTCGCAAGGGAAGAGGTGAACAGAGAGTTGCAAAGATTTACGATTCCCCAATGCTGGCAGAAAACGAAGCGACCTTTGAAGTTTCATCTGGTGGTGTGATTGATGCTAAAGACTGATTGATTGATGTGACTTTTCAATGTTAAATTGTACAAAGAGTGTATTCCGCGCAAAAGAATAAAGTTTAATACGTAAGCCACTTTCAATGTAAATGTTTTCGTATTTTCATGATAATAATGTTTGTGTCAAACAAATGAATAAGAACCACCACTATTATTATCCATAACGAAATAAGGCACGGTGGAAACTGGATAAGGCACTGGCAACCAGTAAGGAAGAAATTGTGAGGACACTGTCGAAAACTGTAAAGGAGCGGCTGAAGGATTCGGTACTGCAGCTACACAAGTCGGAATATTTGTATTAATGGCAGATAGATCAAATGCAGGAGTTTCAAAGTATGCTGTGGAAGAGTTGTATTTACTTGGAGTTGTAGTAGGCTGTCTTTCTTCAACACTTATATTACACTCATTTGTGGACATGCTGTTTAACGTTTCTTTTGGAACCACTACTTTTAGAAATGTACACCAAACCTTGGTTCCAGATATGTATTTTACAAATTTCACTGCTTTAGAAGCCGCAAGTTCTCCCTAATACATTAGATCAGCTTAATGACATACCCAAGTCATGGAGTCGGCGTGATTCTTACTTCTTTATCGGGAGTGAAATAGACTCGTCCAAGACCTGTCTTCTGACCCTGGTCATCGGAGAATATTTCAATTTTCGTCACCGTTCCAAAACGAGTCATCCTCGCTTTCACACTTTCGACGGTAATCAAGTTACTTCTTTCTATTTCGAAATGAAACTGGATTGCGTATCGAAGTAGTTCAGTATTGGCCCATTCAACTCTTATTTTAAACTTCCCAATTGTTGCACCATCCAAATGTTGTTTGGCTCTCTCTGCATCTTCCCTAGCTTGAAAACGAATATAGCCATAGCATCGACGAATAAAATAAGTTTCTTCTTCCACAAGTTCACCATACTTTCTGAACGTGGTCTTAATTTCTTCATCATTAATTTCTGAGTCTATCTGTGGTATATGTAATGTAGCATTCCTTTGAGGGCATCCTGTTCTTATTCTACGGTTCATAAGAGACATTCCGTTTCCCAATTTCATAGCTTTTTGTGCTTCTTCCTCCTGAACAAAATACACAAAAGCATATCCAAGAATTTCTCCAGTGTATTTGTCTCTTTTCAAGTCAACTGCTGTCACTTTTCCAAAACGGGAAAATGCATCCAATAGAATGTCTTCGTTGATATCTCCACCAAGATCTCCGACAAAAACAGAAAATTTTTCATGTAGGCTTCCTGGAGTCACCATGAAAGAAACAGCAGCTGAAACCTGGCATAGTGACTCATCAGTTTGATCCAACATAGTGAGCTGGTCTTCACATTCCTCATCATCAGCAAATAGTCTTCTTCCAATACGTTTCTCAGATATCGCTGTTGGAGGAGCAGAATTTTTAAGAGGCGGTCTGCATCTACTTGCTGGTGTTCTACAGAGTTATTATTTTAAAAAAATCAGAAACGTTTTTGAATTTGTTTCTCTTGTTCGTAATGACAAACCTTTTCATATTTTCATCGTTCAAGGAAGTGTTTTCAGAAATAAAATCAAACTTCGCCTTAGGAGTATTATTGGATGATAAGACTTGAGTTGGACAACTTCGAGTAGAAGCCCAAGATGCAGCTCCAGGACTCTTTGTATAATTCAGGTCTATCTCATTGTAGTCCAGAGAACATTCCGAAAAGGAAGCTCTACGAACAAAGGACCTTCTCGAAAGAACCATGGATAAGACAAATCTTATCTGAAATAATGCACGAAACAGAGCCACGTGGATAAATACAAGAGCAGAATATTGGGCGCCAATCTCTTTCGCATTTTTTTTCATAAACGAGTATATCCAATAGACATGTGTGTGTCCCCATTATTTGAAAGGAGTTCCCTTTGCGTTGTTCTAAGCTGAGAGTTGTTGGCATCGGCCCTTTGCTTGGAACTGTCATTCTTTTACTTCAAGCGTCCTCATCCTTTTGTAGCGGAAACTTATTCAAGATTCATTTTAAGAGAGTTTAATAAACAACAACTTGAACACTTAATAAGAACATGTCAGAAATGATGTTTGGCATTTTATTCAAATACAAAATCGAGCTCATGAGTGAGTAACTTTGGAACAATTCAGTTCATATTATACAGAGTAGAATTTTCAGTTCAATCGATTTAGACCAACTTCGAGTTGATGTTTTAGGAGTATACAAGTTGAAACTGATTGAATGTCATTCATTTGGTTATGACACAAGAGCAAATAACCCTATACGTTCTCTTCGTGGCCTATCCTTGTCGCCAAATCTTTTCAAACTATCAATATTCTTCCAAAAATACACCATATAAATTAGAACAAAAACACAAATGAGTACTGCTTCCAGACACTCTGTTAAATAGATCAACATCCTCCAAGACACAATAAGGTGTCAAACACTAATCATACACAAGGTAATAAAAAAAGCTTGGTCAGAAATAATCAGCCAAACGTACATTTTTCAAGCAAACCTATGACTCGGTTGGTTTCAAATAACGCAGATTCCTTTCGATCCGAGTGAATTAAGAAAACCAAGTACAAACTGTACTCTAGCTGATAGAGGATGAGTTGTTTCGTTCCGTTTCCATTTGAGCTTTGATCGTATTGTGTTTCGAGTGTTATATTTTGAATTTTATCATTGCAATTGGATACTGGATAGTGGTGATAGTTATTCAAGAAAAATACAAAAAAAATTCTTTCATACCCAAGCCATTTGCAGTTGTGACCAACTCTGTACAAAATCTAACAAAGTAGTAACTATCTTCCGAAAAAGTGTTTGCTAATATGTTATCTCCGTGATATAAAACAGCATTGTCAATAAAACTTGTCGCTTTCACTTCAAATACAGTTACTTTGTACAAGTGACATAAAAGAGTAAGAGCTTACACTCATTTAACACACAGCCGAGGCAACTAACAAGAATGTCGGGTAGCTTTGAAGAAAAGTCACCAAAATTATTCAAATGGTTTACATTTTCTACATTTTCTGTGTACACTTGAGAGAATGCCAACAACAACTCGGTAGAGACCAGTTTTCCAAAGTGAGAACCCTTCACAAAAAAAGAAATAAAAACAATAAGAAACTGAAAGAATTATAAAGCTTACGTCTTCAGAATCAAAAAATACAGCACAAATAATTCTTGTACTTTCACTCACAGAAACAGAAACTGAAACTTTATAGTATTCGGCTTGACGCTACACACACAGAGTAGAGAAGAATGCTTACGGTTATCAAGTTCGATATATGACACTGGTAAAGAAACGTTTTTCTTTGAAAACTCTACCAGCGCTGTTAGAAGTGAACCAACTAGTCTTGGTTGTGCAAGACTAGTGGTAAACTCTTTGGAGTATAAAACCAATCCACTTGAAGAAGTAATAAGAAAGTGATGAATCATCCAATTTCCAAACAATTTTTACTCAACAAAATTACAAATTTATAACCCAAAGACCTTTTCAATTCTCTATCTCTTAATCCGACGATTGTTCCGAAACTAACAATCCACTCAAAGGAAATCCTCTTCTACTATATAACCTGGATTGGCGTTTTCTCCAACTTCTGTTGATCATACATCCAAATTCAAAGTGAAAGGCATGATCTGCATGAAGAAAAGTTGGAGCTTGAAGAAAACATTCAAATGGAAGCAAAAATAGAACGTTCTGTTCCATATCAACAGAAAAGGTTGCCATGTACTCATTTACAAGACTGCCATAGGAAGTAACAGTGTCTTGAGAATTATCTCGAAGATACAACCAACGGTCAGACTTGAAGTCGGACGCATTGCGTTTGTCTTTTGTAATAGTTTCTTCGTTTTGAAGACTCCTTATGCAAATACTTTTTCTGATAGCAGCTTCTTGGTCCCATAAGATGCGAACCATCGAGTGTATAGCAACTTCCTCCTGAACAGGATTGGTCAATTTTATCCTAACGCCTTGACCTATCCAACAACCGCAGTATTCTTCAACAGCTAACCTTCTTACTACTGAATCAGCTCTTAACTTGGTTGCTTCTCTAGATTCGCGAAGTAATATAATGCGAGAAAGACGAAAGTCAAAGTCATAAAGGACGAAACATCTTATCCGTGTTTGCTCTGATATCACTAAGCAAAATTCTGTAACGTCTGCAGCAATAATATCACAGAAAGGAAGCTTTACTTCCTTGTACTCCAAACTATAACTTTGATCAGTAAAGAGGGCTAAAGTCCTCTGGAAAATCTCGTTTCTGAAAGTTTCCAGAGTTTTACGTTCGCCTTGGTCAATAGAAAACTCTAAAACTGCAGAAAAAGACTGTGGTCCCGTGTCTTGAATCTTATCAAGTGTTTGTTCATAAAGAGAGTTGCTCAATTCTTTAGCATCAACTGTCGAGAATTCCAAACAAGTGCCATGCCAAACACCTTTTAGTTGCAAGGGATCGTCTCCTTTCATTGCAAAATCATTATCACACAAGTTTTTAGTTTTCGTTTTGAAAAAGTTTGGAAAAAAAATTTAGATTATGTTAGTTTCCTTTATGCAATATTAGAATTTTCTGCAGTTGATCATTCTCAAAGCCATACAGTGTACTATAGACAATCTTGCCTGTATTGGTGGAAATGGATGAGACTAATCATAGACAGGAACCTGAAAGAAGAAAGAGGAAGCCTGCGGGCGACGAATTTATTGAGCAAAAGAAAAGGCAACGAGAACTATTTTTACAAGCACATCCAGAATATCGCAGTAAACCTCATCGTTGTAACCCTGAAGCAGAAAGTTTTGTAGATGCGTTTTACAATCAACCTTCTCAGATTGTGCCTCGGTTTCTGAAGATGGTATCCTGCCTTTGGAAAGGTGATGATAAGAAGGACAACAAATTGGAGAAAGAAAACTAGAAAAAGTCCAAACTTATGCGGCGACGTCCCACAACCTTCAGGTAGACGTCTTCTGTCTTTCAGCTATCTGATTAAATAGCAACACTACTCCTCTTGTGGCAATTTTGCGTAATTCTCTCTCTTGTTCAACTTGAAAAGCAGCATCTGGTATAATCCTTCTAGCTGCTTGTAGGGCCTCTTTGTCTATATCTCTGAGTTTATATGATACTGTAGAAACTTGCGAAGGCTTTGGTTGTACCGTTTTGTCTTGTCGTTTTTCGATATTATTCTTTTTGGTAATCTTCTTCTTCTTGCTGTTATGTTCTTTTTTCTTTATTAAAGATAAGCTTTTCTGACCGATAATTTTGCTATTCTGTTCATCTAAAAGCAACTTGAAGTCATTCATGGCCTCGGTCGTATATGAAGACGACACAATGAATCAAACGCTCATTACATTTGCTTTCTTTCAATGGGCTTTCAACTTTATGTCAAGTGCATCTTAGATTTTAGTTGTTTTCACTCACAAAAGTGTGCTGACAGACGAATGGTATGTTTTACGTACAATAATAGTTGGTTTGGTTTGTTGAAGACTCGTGTTTTGAACTGTTTTTTGAAGCAAACCAGACCAGTTCAGTCTTTGTATTCCAAGTCAGCCTTCGCCCTGCGTATGTCCCAACACGAGAGGATAGTGAAAGAATCCTGTGATTCAGTAAAGAAAGAAACAAAAAGAATGGAGCATATGAAAGTACCTTGGAAGGAAGATAACATGAGTTTGTATTTGGTCATAGTTGTTATCCTATTCATATTAGGTATTGCCGGAGTTTCTCTCAATAAGTATTTCCAAGAAGGAAATTTGCAGCCATTAATAGACTGGATTGAGTCATTTGGACCTTTAGCTTCTGCAGTTTATGGTGCTTTATATTTTTTATTGGAAGTTGTTTGTTTGCCAGCCTTTCCTTTGACGGTAGCTGCAGGTTATTTATTTGGTTTCTGGAAAGGACTAGTTACAGTTTCGTTGGCTGGAACTTGTGCTTCTGGAGTTTCTTTCTTATTATCTCGCTATACTTTGCGTTCCATTGTGCAGAATGTTTCCAAAAGATACGAACGCTTTCAGACCATTGATAGTGCCATTTCAAGACAGGGCTTTAGGATTGTATTCTTACTCCGACTTAGTCCGATTCTACCTTTTGCTATTTCCAACTACTTGTATGGATTAACATCGATACCTATTGGTCCTTATATTCTGGCTAGTTGGTTGGGTATGTTACCGGGAACTACTTTGTATGTTTATGGGGGATTTGTAGGAAGATCTGTGACACTATCAATGAATAGTGGCATAGAATTGCATTCTGAATGGTTCCAACAACCTTTGATGATTGGTGCAGGAATTTTGGTGTCTTTGGGAGTAGTCAGCCAAATATCCAAACTAGCAACCGAAGTGCTCAATGAGGAGGAAAAAAAGAAAGTCGTTGAAAAAGAAACAACCCAACGAGAGGATAAATAAGTTGTTTTGCGTTTCCTCTTGAACTTTTTATCACGCAATAGAAACGCACTATGAAAGGATGTGAATATATAAATAACCGAGTTGACTGTACAACTAAACACAAAGCAAGCAACTGCAACTCTTCAGAAAGTCATTTTTGTAAACACCAACAAGATAAAAAATTCTCCAGTTTCTGTTTCTTTTTCAAGGATATTCTTCTACTTTACGTAACTCTTTCAAAGTTCTCAATCGGTCAAAAGACAACTTACGTATTTTCTCGACGTAAGAATTGTCGCAATAAGTGTACAGCAACTTGTGGCTCAACTTGTCTCTCTACATCTTTATTACCAGTTTCCAGTTTCTTCCATTCCATCTTCTACAGTCAACACAATATTTGGCAGTGGAACAATAAGCTTCAACAAAATTTGCTCGACGAGACAATCTCAAATTATCATTTTTGGAGTGAAATGAAGCAACGCATTATTTTCATATTATGTATACTTTTGGCCTCTTTTGTATGTTCCACGAATGGCTTTGCTTTTTATCTTATCCCCGAAAATAATCCTTCTAATCCGTTGTGTTTCTTAGAAGATGTATTGAAAGGTTGGTGTACTTTATGGTTCACAACTTGAATATTCTATTTGCAAATGTATAGATAATAGAATATATGGCTTTTTCTTTATTATGGAACCCTATGAACACCCAGACCCGATACACTTTGAGGTAAGTAACTGCTATGCTTATATTTTAGCAACTCCAAGTCACTTGGATCGACTTGACAGATTCGGGATCCAGAAGGTTTCAAAGTTCGGGACGAAGTATTGGTCGAATCAAAAATAGACTTTGTTGCAGAGAAGAGAGGTGTATATGAGTTTTGTTTTGATCTTGGTCGTTTTACAAACCAAGCAAAGAAAGTAGCTTGGGATGTAAGAATTGATCGCGGCATGGAAGCAGCTTCAACTAATAAGGAGTTCCTTTCGGATGCAGTAAAGCCAGGTAAGTATTCACATGTTTTGTTGTATAAGCAGAGTTGTAACAATATAATTGTTAGAACATCTGGATACCGTAAAGGAGAGAATACACGCTTTGTCGGAGGGTTTGGCTCGTGTTAGAATGGAACAAACCATCGCTAGAGAACAAGGCGCCACTATGCTGCAACGTAAGTTTCCTTTTCATATGAGTTTTTCATTTTTTTATTATGAATACAACAAGTGGTTGAAAGCAACCGCTCAAGAGTGACTCGCTTTACACTTTTAGAATGTCTTTTGGTTATTGTTGTGTGTGTTGCGGAAGTGTTCATATTGAGACGTCTATTTGAAGTACGAACCAAACTATAAACTGTTCTTGATTCAACTTTTCCATTTCGCTTCTAGTCGAAATAGTCCTCCATACCTATTTCAGGAGAAACGAGAGCTTCTTTCATTTCTTCCACATTCAAACCTGATAATATTAAATTCTCATAAGTATCTTCTAAATCCGTATCTCCAACAAGTACAGCTCCATACATTCTTCCTTTGTAAAGAACTATACGAATTAGTTTCCTTTCTGATAAGTCGATATCTCGAGGAGTTTGATAAGTAATGATCTCGAAATCCGGACCCAATGCTTCTGCATTATAACGACCCAGTAAAACTATTTTGGTACCAAAAAATTCAGTCACATGAGTAAATAACTCAAAATACATCGAATAATCTTCTCCAGTCTCCAATAAAGAATGAGCAGCAACTTTACCCATAAAGAAAGCTTGACTCCAAAGTCTCATTTGAAACCACCATTTTGAACATTCATTATCAACCACTTTACAACAATCACCAGCAGCATAGACATTCTCTAGATTCGTTTCCATTCTACAATTGACAACAATACCTTCGTTCTCCTCTTCAGGATACAATAATAAAGGAGTTGATTGCAAAAATTTCGTATTGGGTTTCACTCCGACTGCAGATATGAGCCAGTCACAACCAAGAGAGTGAGGATATTTGGAGAGTTGTACCGAAATTGGCCAACTATTGGGTTGGATATTGGAATCGAAGATATCCTTACTGTCAACATGGTTACAATGAACTGATAAAACATGACAGTTATTTAAGACATTCACTTTCTTTGCTGATAGAAGGCCTCTAAGCCTAGAAAGAGGTTTTCCTTTATCATCACTGTTCTGTTCATAATATAACCAGTTGGGTCCTGGTGAGAAGCCTAACGGCTCTTTTATAAAATCATCTTCTTGAAAACTTTCAATGGGTTCCACAGTATCTATTGTTGCTCCAGTGTAACTATCTTTTCGTGTAGAATCCTCAAATACTTCCCATAAAAATTCTGAGGTCTCTTCATCAAAGAAAGCAGTTCCTATGGTAGTATCTCGAATTATCCAATATATTTCACAGCCTTGTAAAGCATATACCAGTTCAAGTGCGATTCCTCCGTTCCCTACGATTGCTATTCTATTACAAGAACGAAGAGCATTGCAAAGTCTCTCCAAACTAGTTGTATCTCGCAAAGTGAGGACTCTAGGATTATTTGGTGCTATTGACTTTGGAATAGCTCCAGTACATAGACATAGCTTGTCGTACAAATAACACGTTCCACTTTCCAAAGTTACTCTCTGTGCCAGAAAGTCAACGTATTTTACAGTTCCTATAATAAGTTGGACTTGGAGTGGTATGTCCTGTTGTTGTGCTTCCTCCACTCCGAAATGGAAAGTTCTGTTAGTTACTTGAACTTTCTGAAAGGCTTTTTTCACAACAGGAGAAGAAGAAATAAGCACTATATTTGCACTAGGCTGGAGCTTATATACTTCATCTACACAAGAAGTAGCTGCAATGCCACCACCAACTATAACAATCTTTTTGGGTTGTCTTCCCATAAGAACAACGCTTCATCATCATTGTTCTAACAATTGCATTTCTTGGTGGCTGTTGTAAGTGTGAGATTATGTTGTGTTTCTACCAAAAACATAGCATACCATCATTTTTAAGACTAGTACGAAAGAGTCAATCTTTCAATTATCGGAAATTCCCTTTTTCTGTTTCACCTAGTAAGGTTGGTGTCCGACACAAGCCCACTATGAAAACCAACGCAAGTGACTCTGACGATCCTAAAGTTTACTCTTCCTCCGAAAGTACCTCTCCGTCTATGGTATTGTGATACAAGCCATTCCATGTCGTTATGTACCTCAATACTAACTTAGTTTTTGCGACTACAAGAAGAAGCACAAGCTCCTTTCCGAAAGTTTCGAATGTTCATATACGGAGGAGCCTTTGTTTCTTCTGTAATTGGTTTTTTGATATCCTCTTTGCAGTTATTATCTGGCATCCTTGGTACTACTACGTCTTATCCGATAAGAGAATCAGTTTACAATATGCTTATCAACGGTATAGTAATAGCGACGGCTTCATTGCTCTATTTCTTCGACTACCAAGCTGGAAAGCAAAGGCTTGATCGTCTATCTGTATTGTCGAGCATTCGAATGTTGCCTGTGGAATATAATCAAAGGCAGTATCTCATTGCAGAACTTGAAAGCAGCCATGCCGTTGTTATTATTGCTGCAAAGGGAAAACAGTTAGAAACTATACTTTCTCAATTGAAGAATATTTCTACTCAATTGGAAAAATTCATCGTTGTTCCCTACGTTGTAAATATGTCAACCTTACCTTTATGGGAAGAATTCGATGGTTGTAAATGGCTTGGAAGAGCTTCCAATTTGTCTTCTTGGAATTCTTGGTATCTAAAGGAACGTGAATTTGTACCAAAGAACAAGGTTTGTAGATTTAGAAGAGTTTTTTAGGTGACAATAATGCAGGTTTGCTAGGTTGATGAACCGATAGTATTGTTCTTGAGGAAAAATGGAAAGTTTGGTTTCCGAGGGTACGGAAATCCTAATTGGGCTTATTGGATTTCTTCGATTCATTCAATTTGGACATAATAAATGCAAGTGACACCGATAGCACTTTCTGAGGTTGCACCACCACAGTATAATGAAAAAGTACAAGAACCAGATTTATTCTGTGTATGTCAACGTCCATATGTAGAAGGTCAACTCATGGTTGCTTGTGAAATCTGTGAAGCTTGGTTTCACCCTAGTTGTATTAACGTTTCTACAAGTCTTGTGCTTAGTCCCTATTCTTTGTTCTACTGTAACGGCTGCCACTCAAGTGGACAATATACATTTGAAGATATTTCAAAGGTGCGGAAATTGGGACGAACCTTGAGGAAGCGAAGTGCCTTGGACTATAACACGTCCCAAGTATTGTCCTTTGATAACTGCAATAGTGCTCTGTTGAAAACTGGTGAAGCTTTCTTACATTTTTTAAACTCCAGAGGATATGAACGTGCCAATATCGAAGAATATAACAAATTAGATTCTGACGCACTCCATTCATGGAATTCAAGTGGTCAAATCAAGCCAGTTCTAGTAAAAGACTCTACAGACTTGCAAATCGTGCAACCAAGTGTTTCAATCAATTTACATTTAATAGGTGAGCTTGTAGGAGACTCTTGTGCAGTTGAAGTGCTAGATGTGGCGACTCAATCGGAAGTATATCCACAGTGGACACTTGGGCAGTGGTTGACATATTTTCAAACTCGAAAAGACAAGCGGAAGGCAATTTTAAATGTTTTATCGTTGGAAGTGAGTCATACGAAACTTTCTTCATATATTCGCGCTCCAGTCCTGGTGAGAGATATTGATTGGATTCAAAATTCGTGGCCAAAGACACGAAAACAAAGTTGTCTCCATGAGTTGAACAAATACTTTAGTCAGAATCTATCGGAAAGTGAAAAGCAGAACAGAAAAATTCCTTTGATAACATATCCCAAGGTTCAGTTATATTGTCTCATGTCTGTGGCAGGTGCATACACCGATTTTCATATCGACTTTGGTGGAAGCTCCGTTTGGTATCACGTTATCTTTGGAAAGAAAATTTTTTATTTGATACGTCCAACTAAAAAGAATCTTGAAGCTTTCGAGCGATGGACTACGAGTCCCTTTCAAAGCTCAATATTCTTCGGAGATGAAGTAGATGAATGCAGTTGGATAATAGTTGCGGCAGGCAATACTTTTTTCATTCCTTCGGGATGGATTCACGCTGTTTATACGCCTGAAGACTCTTTGGTATTCGGTGGCAACTATCTTCATGACTTTGCTGTTACAAAACAATTGGAAATAGCCAATTTGGAAAGAAGAACAGGTGTGCCTGACAAGTATTTGTTTCCATTCTTTTACAAGAGCTGTTGGTATGCTGCAGCGAGAATGGTTGTAACATACTCTTATCTCCATGACCACATTTACTGTCTTGATGATATATTATCTCCCACTTATTTAAGTGAACTGAGTTTGAAGATATCAGGTAGAGATGTGGACCTACAGAGCGAAAGATGGAAATACGAAGCAAACAAACTTTTAAAGTACCTTCGAAACCATTCGAAACATATTACCAATGAAAGCTGGAAAAAGAGAAACCGTACTCGTTTTAGTAGCTTTTTGCCTCCCAAGGAAATTTTAAAACCTTTTCTGCTCTTAGATGTATTGGAATCTATTTGCCAACTGAATGTACACTTACAGTTAGTATCTTCACAAGTATAATAGCTATATAGATATATTTATATTTTCCAGTGGCATAACTGTAAATACAGCAAAGAGAATATCTATTTGAAAAGTGCAAGAATGGAAACATTTCTCAAGTCATTTGGATGACTCGACAGCAAATGAGTTGTCAAAGGGGTCATCCAGCAGAGTATATATTAGTGAATATAAAGAGAAAGAATGAAGGTTTCTTCCGCTGGGTTTTTGGAGCACATAACTCCAAAAAGTTGGTTTTAGAAAGGTTGAAGGAACTTCGACCTAGTTTGTTTGTGAGGGACGAAAAAGGATTGAAGTGGTTGGCCTATGTACCTCCACGAATATTGACTCACTATTGTGAGAATATGGATAACTTGAGACTAGAGACTTTAGTCAATGCAGCTTCTGACCTATTATCTCAACAACAGAAGGAGTGTCGACGACAGCAGTTTCTCAAACACGCTGTAGAAAAAGAGTGTCGTGTATACAGAGACAAGTTACAACAAGTAACTAATATTGTAAGAAATGTGCTTGAAAGTTATGGAGTGAAACGTACGAGTCATAACTTGGAAGCTTGGAGGTCGGGAGAGTCATTAGGAAGAGAACAAGAGGAAGGCGCGCCAAGTTCTTTATATGGTTCAGAAGATTGGGTTGACTTCACTCGACCTTGTTTCGATCGTTTGAGAGCTTGCTTGGAAGAGGTTATTAGCATCTGCGACACTTCGAAGGGTTCGCTTGGCGTTGAAGCATTCGCAGATGAAGTTTACGCGCAACCTTCGGAATATGTTTCGGAAGTTAGCAGTCTAACAAGTTCGTCTACAGTACCTTTAAAGAAAGGTAGAAATTTTTCTCAAGAGAAACAGTTCATGGATGGAAACAGTACTCATGAGTGGCTTTGGAAACATAATCGAGTTACTGTATCGCATGCTCATCATTATTCAGATCCGTTAGCTTCCACTAGCTATTGGACCAGTCCGAAAGTGACTTATCTGGAACAAGTGGATGGATGTGATATGGAAATGCATTCGCAAGATAATAGATCTCAATGTCGCTCTACTCAGAGTTCAAGATATCAACCAAGCTACAAGAGCAATAGTTCTGGAAAATCAGCACTCAAGACTAGAATGCCATGTCCAGACGTTTTGTTATATGGAGATAATGCAGAATTTGCTAATTGTAATAGTACGATAATACCTACGAAGAGTTTATCTGTTTCAGATAAACAACTGGATGAAGTGAAGTATACCAACTCATTGGAACAACCAATTTTTTATTCTGGTGGAGATCCTTGGAGTGTTTCTATGACCACTACCAATACTGTATAGTTTTCTGTTTCATGAAAAGCCAATTGATTTTTTTTCGAAATAAAACAAGTCCTCTTGTCTGACTACACCATTTCTTCATTCTCTTTTTGATAATTGTAATTGTAGTAAATGGCTGTGAATGGATCAACTTGTCGGTTTTTGCAACGAGTGCTTACCTCAGGCTATGGTATCCCAACTCAGTTGAATAGACATTTGTTTTGGACTCCAACTTCTTTTTTTAAACGTAGAAATTGCTTTTCAACAGGTCATTCTTCTATTCTCTTGAGCACTGTAGCTTCGCATATTTTAGAACAAGAAGAAATCATCAACAGTTTTATAAAAGACCCTGAAGAGTACAACGCATTGAGTGAGTTTCCAAAATACAAAAGAAACAACAAGTATAAGACCAATAGTCAGTCTTTGCTTGAAACTAAGGATAACCAAGATTTCGTGGCCGTGAAGAAGAATCCTCGAAGTCAGTATAAGAGAGGAAGAGTTGCCAAGTTGGTTATGCGTTGTGCTGGAGAAGTTCTCTGTGGAGAGACCAACTTTGGACACTTGATATTTTTGGAACAAGTAAAGGTATCGGAAGATCTATTGCAAGCCATTATTACTTGGAATGCGCGTTCCACTTTAGCAAGCGATAGTCTTATTGACTATGGTGCTCTTACTTGTCAATTGGATAACTTGTGTGGATATATTCAAATGCAAATCAGTCGTACTGCATCCTTAAGGAGAATACCTCGAGTCAAATTTGAGCAAAGTACATGATTGTTGGTTTATTTCCTTGTGAAGGATTCGATATACAAAAGTTATTGTCTAAAATGAAGAGCGTTTTCTCTTGTTTCGATTGGAATGATATTCTGAAGATGATTGCTCATCCAATTGTTTTTTAATATCAGAGCTATCCAAATAACATTGAACCGCCATTTGAAAGGCTTTCTTAGCAGCTTGTATGATAAGAGGATCCCGACTTTTGGAATATAGTCGTACTGTGTGTTCTTCAAAAACGTCGGGAATTAAATAGGAAACGTGTTCCCGGGGAATGTGAACAGGGTTTCGATCTTCCCAGTTACGAAAGAAAAGTACATTATCCTAGTCATCATGAGCTCAATGATAAAGTGTATTATTATACTTACAACTGGATTCTTCTCTTTCATAGCATAGTTCGCTCTCATATTTTGAACAATAATATCTTCAGGACGAAGATCGACTTGAGGAGTATTTTGATGACTAGTTACTTCTTCTTCTGTAATATCAGGAATATGCGAAGGCACCAACAATTCACACACAAACTTGTACAATTCCCTTTTACGAAGAGAATGTAAGATTTCTCTCGATTTCCCTAATGAAGGTTCTCTGCTGTGTTCAATAGAATACAGAATGGAGTCTGTCATTCTAACGAAATGTGTATTATCAAATATGGAATTGCTTATATCAAAATAAGCGTCGGCATGTAAAAGAATGTCCATCAACATGTAATCAATGGCTTTCGATGTACGATGGTTATAAACAATCTTATGAAGTTTGAAACGCAAGTTGAACATATCGTACTAAATAACGTAACAGATTATGTGATTGAGAATAATAATAGCATATACCATATTAAAAATTTCCTTTTGATGATAACAAATCCAATTGTCTACTACTCTACAATATTGCATCAACCGAGAATGATCAAAACCAAATTTGAGTCCTGTTGCTCTAGTATCGCGTACCTACGAAGACTTTCATGAATAAAATATTCAATGCATAGACGCAATATTACTTACGAGATAATCAAATTTGTCTACGTCTACACTATTGTACTTATTCGAAACAATTTGATACAGAAATGGAGGAACTAGAGAAGATTGACCCAAAGTAGAAGAACCTTGAATCAATTCTCCAATAATCCTCAAATCCTGCCTATCTATGTCTATAGAATTACTTTCTATCAAGTTCTCCAAGAGCTGAATACTGCGGTATTCATGCCTTAACTGAGGATATTCGTCAAGAGTCAAGGAACCAAACTTTTTTCTTAAGAAAATGTCGTCAAAGGAATGACTAAAAGGACCATGTCCCAAATCGTGACAGAGACCTGCTATTCTAACTAACTTACAATAGTTCTGAAACTCTTCATCGTTTTCGAATATTTCCGATTTTTGTTTATAATACAACTGCTCCAGTTGAGCTCCAGCTAGATAACAAACTCCTTTAAAGTATATATTCATAACATTCATAACATAAAGAGAGAACTTTAATACCTAAAGAGTGTTCAAAACGACAGTGAGTTGCCCCAGGAAATACATAATAACAACTTCCTAGTTGTTTCAAATCTCGTAGTCTTTGAAAGTGTGGAGTATCTATTACATCGACACAATATTCTTCCAACTCAAAGTGTCCATGAACCGGATCATTGATTACTTTATTACGTCTGAGACAAGTAGTTTGTGACTGAATAGGTAACCATTCCGAATTTTCTTGAGACATCCTTTTACACGCAATTTTGATAAAAGAATGTGGCAATGGCTTTCCAAGTTACCCAAAAGGAAGCTTTGGCATAAAACAGGTTTATGTATAGCCACTCTTACTGGACTCGAAAGTTTATGCCATGCGAGACTTTACTGTGAAGACAGTTCTAAAAGTATACAAGAAATAGAAAATGACTTTCGAGTAAAGAAAGCTATTTTGGAGTCTCGAGCAAAGGCCTTGTACCAACAAATCAGATGTTTAGAGTGTGGAAATGGTCAAACCATTGAGTATTCCGGGGCTCCTAGTGCGAACGAAATACGACAACTTGTCTGGGATTTGCTAGTGGAAGGTCACTCAGAAGAAGACATCAAGGGTGCTATAGAAGTGCAATATGGTCACCAGGTAACTTAGTAAAACACAGCAAAATAACAACATCAATATTAAAACTTGGTAAGGTTTGGATGACTCCACCACTGGATACTAGTCGTCTGTTTGAATTCAGTATTCCTTTCTTTGGAATTGCTGTTTGTTTGGGTTTATTATATTTTCGTTATTTCGCTCCTAAAAGTCCTCGAGTCTATGCTAGGCAATTAGCTAAAGTAGACATAGAAACTCCATATATTTATGAACGGCGTTTGATGGACTTGATAACGCCTCCTGGACGTAAGTAGTAAATATGAAACAATCGGTTTCCAAAATAGTATTCATTCGACGTCCGTTTTGAGAAATCTCCACTCGACACATAAGCGTTGGGATGGACCGTGACTCACTTGAACGCATACTTCAAGGCACTTTTAGTTCCGAGTCAAATGTTCGAAAATATTCCGAAAAATTTATAGAAGAACACAAGAATTCGATTGGTTTTCTTTCTTGTTTAGTACAAGTTCTTCAAGAGGAAGCGATAACTCTTGAAGTTAAGTTGGCAGCTGCAGTGCAAGTAAAAAATTTGGTCAAGTCTTCCTGGAAACGAGACAATTTGTTTATTCCTTTGCAAGACCAACAATATGCACTGGAAAACTGGGTAGTTTTAACTTGCCAATCACCGTCAAAGCTACAAGCTCCTTTAGCTGAGGCTTTTCAACGTTTGGTACGTGAAGAGTTTCCACAACGTTGGCCAAACTTGGTTCAATCTTTGGTGTTTGAAATTGGCAATAGCAATAATGTGAATCATTTGCGTGGTGCTTTGTTACTTTGTCGCATCTTACTCAAATCATACGAATGTTATTCCACTGGAGAGAATCAAGTTCAACAGGAAATTTATTTGAACAGCATCGTTTCTGCTCTATTTCCAACCATTGAACAAGTTATCCAAAAACTTTTGGAGAATCCAAGCAGAGAAGACTTTCAGGAACTTTTGAAGCTGGTGTCCAAAATCTTTTGGTCGGCAACCAGCGTAACCATTCCTGAGTACTTGAGAAGTATTCCAGTTTTTTCAAAATGGCAGCATTTCTTTCTCCATTTATTTGGATTGTCTCTGCCAAATGTCAATGTTGATGATCCTCAGTTGGTGCATTGGAAGACCAAGAAGTGGATAGGTCATATATTTTTACGATTCATTCAAAGATATGGTGACTCATCAGAAGTGAAAGATGAGGCAATGGTCGTATTTGCGAATCAATTTTCGGAATCTTTTTCGTTACCCATTATAGAAACTACGATTCATTTACTGGAATGGCCATCAAAAGGCAAATGTTTAGTAGAACGTGTAGCTAACTTGTGCATTTCAATACTGGAGAGTGCCACCACTCAATCAAAGTTATGGAAACCAATGAAGCCTCACATGAAGGAGATTCTGCAGTCCATTATTTATCCTTATTTGTGTTTCACTGATAAGGATCTGGACCTGTGGAGACAAGATCCTCAAGAATATATACGCGACTCTTTTGACTTTGTTCAGGAATATTTTTCAGCCCGTTCTGCATCTTGTTCCTTTCTCAGTACGGTTGCATGTGATAAGAGTTTCAAAGTTTTGGAGCCCTTATGGAAACTTTGTATGGAAATATTGCAACAATATTCAACTCTCCCAAACGAACATAAAACCAAAGAATTATTAGCCAGGAAAAAGTATGGAGTTATTATGGCAATTGGTAATATGAGGAGGAAGCTTTGTGGTTCTTCTCAATGGAGACAACAACTGAAGGTGCAATGTTTTGTGCAATTTGTTTATTATATTGTTTACTAACAAGAAGGAATAGGAAGTATTGAACAAATATATTATTTACGAGTTTCAAAGTCCCTTTATGTTTCTTCGAGCAGCAACATGTTGGCTATTGGGTGAACTTGCCAGTGAGGATGAATTTCCGTTTGATTCGCTTTCGTTAGACTGGTTAAAGAGTTATATAAATTGTTTGACTGATCAGGATATTGTCGTTCGAGTTCGTTCCATCGTTGGTTTGCAACGTTTGGTGGAACAAGACGCTATTGCTAACTTCCTGAGACCTTATGTAGGCCACATTTTACAAACAATATTTCAACTATTTGGACAAGTTGATCAATCCGAATTATTAGATACACTGGAGTGTCTCATAGAGAAGTATTCACAGGATTTGGCTCCGTATGCTACCGAAATTTGTGAGAAGTTGAGAGATGCCTTTCTGTTTTACATAGGAAGAATGGAAGGGGAAGAACAACGCTCTGAAGAAGAAGAGGAAATTTCTTTGAGTATTATAGGCTGTTTGAATGGAATCGACAGTATGCTGGAAACTGTGGAAGATGAACCAGACAAGTTGGAAATCATTTCTCATATACTTTTTCCAATCTTTCAAGGAATGTTTCACGAAGGAAGAGAAGAATATTTGGATGAGACTTTTATGATTATAGAAAGTATATTTATGTATTCCAAAACTGTCTCTGCTTACTTTTGGTCTTTTTATCCTTTGTTGTTTACCTGTGTGGAGTCGCATTCGGGGTTATCAAGTTTTTTGGATTCTATAGCATCATTACTAGAATGTTTTGTAAGATATGGAACCAAAGAATTCTTGACTGGTATGAGTAGTGATGGAATTCCTTACCAAAATAGAATGAAGAGCTTTGTGCAGTTTTTGCTTGACAAAACAGATAATATTGATCATGAAGCAGGCCTCGAATTGTTAGGAACTTTGTTGAGAAGTTGCAAAGATAGGATTACAGAACATTTGATATTCTATTTGGATATCTTCATTCATTCCTTAAGAAAGTCTACTTCTCAAGAGCAAGCTATGATGAACAATATGGGAGCTTTGGAAAACACGGTTTTATCGAGTTTCTTTTATAACGACTCCAGAACTGTATTTGAGTTGTTAGAGAAAGGTCGAATTTTAGAACAAGCAATACAAAGATGGATCGAATCCAGCAGAGACTTGGATACAAAAAGAGAGACGAAGATATTCGTTCTCGGAGCCAGTGAATTGATGGCAAAGGTTGCTTCACAACGTTTTGCAGAATATTCTTCACTATTTATTTTAGTTGGTACTCGGCTTGTCCAAATTCTGAATGATTCGCTGCTCAAAGCAGAACAGTCTGCAATTTCTAGAAGTAAGTTGAAGGGGTTACAGTTTCCAAAAGCGTATGTTGAGGAAGAGTCCGAAGAAATACTTGAAAGTGATGAAGAAGTGGAAAACAAAACATTTTCTGTTATTGAATCTTCTCTAGGAGGTTCTTTGGATAATGCATCGATCCAAGATATCATTTCCAGTTCGTTTGATTCGGAAGAGTGGGAGGTTAGTTCGGAAGATAGTGACACCCTAGAAAGTGTAGACGAGTTCGAATACTTTACAGAAGTATTTCAGTGGCTAAATACTGTTCAACCGCAAGTATGGTTGTCTTGTGCAAATAGCTCAACGGTGGATATGCAAAGTTTATTGCAAAAATTGGAACAGCAAAGAAAAGTGAAAGTGTCTAATCCATAAATATTTTTTAGTCTGTTAGATTTCTTGAAACGATGAGTCATTTTCATAGTAGCACACTTCAACTGGAAGGCAATGACTCCTTATATCCCATAGCGGTCTTAATAGATGAGTTGAAGAATGAAGATATGCAACTTCGTTTAAACTCCATTAAAAGACTTGGAACTATTGCTACTGCGTTAGGCCCTGAAAGGACGAGGAGTGAACTTCTCCCTTTTCTAAACGAGAACATAGATGACGAAGATGAGGTTCTTTTAGCACTTGCAGAACAATTAGGCAACTTTATAGACTCAGTTGGAGGACCTAAATACGCTTTCTGCTTACTTGATTTGCTGGAGACTTTGGCAGCCGTTGAAGAAACTGTTGTGAGGGAAAAGGCAGTAGAGTCTCTGAATAAGATTGTCGATGTTATGGCTGAAGCCGGTCAAACAGATGATGTTCTGAAATATTTTGTTCCGTTAGTTAAGAGATTAGCAAAGGGAGATTGGTTTACCTCTCGTATATCAGCTACAGGACTATTTCACTCTGCTTATAGGCACATTCCAAGAAACAATCAAACTCTCAAAGACGAATTGAGAAACTTGTTCAAGGAGTTGGCACAAGATGAAACGCCAATGGTTCGAAGGGCTCTTGCATCCAAGTTGTCAAAGTTTGCTAGTGTTGTGGAAGTGAAATACGTGGAGGACGAGGTAAGACTGTTGATAAGATTTTGCTTTGAACTATTCTGAAAAACTTTCAAGTTGATTCCAATATTTGTACGTCTTGCAGGAGATGAACAAGATTCCGTGCGTCTGTTGGCGGTGGAAAACTGTGCTGTACTTGCAAAGCTTAGTCCTGTGAAAAGTGAAGTTCGAGAAGAATATTTGATACCGATTGCTCGAGAGCTTGCAGCGGATAAGTCTTGGAGGGTTCGTTTTATGTTTGCAGATAAAATATGTGAACTTGCAGAGGGTTTGGGATTCGATGCAACTGTGAAAGAATTGGCTCCTTCGTTTTATAAGTTGATGGAAGATTGTGAAGCAGAAGTCCGTACAGCTGCAGCATTTAAGATTGCCTCTTTTTTTGAAACCATTTCTCGTCTGGATGAGAATATGACAGACAGCTCTTCAGTTGTTTCTGAAGTTTTTGAAAAATTATATTCGTACTCGAGAGATCTTTCATTGGATGACTCACCTTTTGTTCGTTCCGCATTGGCATCGAATATAATGTCTGTCGCACCGATAGTTGGTCCCGAAATTACTCGGGATACCCTATTACGAATGTTTTTGAAACTTCTTCAAGATGACTTTTCCGAAGTCCGATTGAATATCATCGGGTCGCTTGAAAAAGTATCTCAAGTCATTGGTATTGAAAAATTGGCCAGTGATCTTCTTCCTTCTATTGTGGAATTATCAGAAGATCGGAATTGGCGTATTCGCTATGCTGCCATTGAGTTAACTCCCACCTTGGCTCGTCAACTTGGCAAGTCATATTTTGAAAGTGATAAGAAATTGGGAATGTTATGTGTTCAATGGCTAAGTGATACAGTTTATTCAGTTAGAGAATTGGCTATTAAGAACTTGACATCTTTGACGGAGCTTTTTGGTGAGGAATGGGCCATCGAACATGTTTTACCTGCTATTGTTGCTCTTTATAAGAACTCAAAGAATTATCTGTATAGAATGACAGCTTTGCATGCAATGTCATCTTTGTCGAGTAAGGTACCTCAAGAAGTTGTTGAACAATTATTTTTGCCTTTGTTGGTGGAACAAGCATGTCGAGATTCAGTAGCCAATATTCGTTTTGTCGCAGCGAAAACATTACAAGATGTGGCTCAGTATATCAAAAAGGAAACACGAAGTAACCTTATTATACCTTGCCTTGAGAAATTAAATAATAATATGGATGAAGATAGTGATGTTCGATATTATGCCAATCAGGCCTTGATAGCTTTACAGTCATTGGTTTGAAGAACGGTGTAACGAAGACTTGAGACTGAGATTAACTTTTCAGACTAGTGCAGTATCCATTATGAATGAATAATTGGAAGACATGAAATGTTTATTTGTTTGTCCACATGTTTTCTATATACTGCTTTCGAAAATCTTTCTAATATAAAAATGTTTCTCATATTCCTATGGGAGTCGTGGTGATATTTATAGGTGGTGTTAGTGGAGTGGGAAAAACTACAGTTGCCAAGGAATGTAGTTGTAAACTTGGCAATTCTTGTTTTCTAGACGGTAAGAATACTTTGTCAAGTATTATGGTTGTTCGTAAAGTTGTGTTAAGCCGATGACTTTCACAGCATTGAAAATAAGCAAAAGATGAAACAAGGCATACCTTTAAGTGATTCAGGTAACACTGAGAAACTTTCAAAGATTCTTTAGTCTAAAGAAGTACTTACAGATAGGAAGCCTTGGTTGGAAGAATTGATTAAAGTAATCGGGAAACAAGCCATCGAATATGAAAGACAAGAGCCAACGAAAGAGTATTTTATATTCTGTGCTTGCAGTGTACTAAAGTTATCCTATCGACAATATCTAAGAAACTCCTTACAAGGATGGGTGGATAGATGTATTTTCTTTTTGTTATCTGCAAGAACACAAGTTTTGTTGCAAAGACTGCATACAAGACTAGGCCACTTTATGCCTTCGACCTTGTTGTCAAGTCAATTGGAAGCTTTGGAACTTTTAACAGAAGAAGAAAAAGCTTTGGGAGATAAACACTATGATACTTCAGACCAACCATTGCTGCAACTAGTCTCTTGTATCGTCAAGCAGCTTGAATCAGAACTCTAGAGTCTTCAAATACTATCTTTACTATGGAAGGCAACAGAATACATCACAATAGTAAAAAAAAGATGGCTATCTTGTTCTAGTTGTCTCTTTGTAAATAGGATAGTATCTGTAACAAGTACATGAATAAATTGATAACGTCTAAATACAGACTGATTGCTGCTAATATATACTCATCTGGTGACAACCGATTGATCAATAGAGACGTATCAAATAGAATATAACCACAGAACAGTAAACTTCCCATGACAGATATGAGAAATGAGAAACCTGGAGAAAAATTTCCGGTCCAACCCAATAACATGTTTATCATTGCTGCTCCAAACAAACAGAGTAATCCTGCCCATAAGAAGCCTCCAAGAAAAGAGAAATCCTTCTTGCTATAAAAACAATAAGCAGTGAGACTGGTAAATACCAAAGCTGTGAGTAAGAAAGCTTCAAATACGATAACACCTAGACCAGCAGAACGAAACAAGGCACAAATTGTTGCCACCATGAAAGACTCTCCAAAAGTCTATAAAATATGTGTTGTTCAATAACGTTGGTCTTGTAAAACTATTTTCTGTACTTACAAAAATCCCTAACAAGTACATATTTTTGGGATGCTGGTTCTTATAAAAGACAAGTGCGAATAAGGCACCCATTGTTGCAAGTAGTCCAATCCATAAGAGCCAAGGATTCCTCAGGACCACCATTGAAATACTTTGGTTCAACATAAATAGAGAGGAAAGAAAAACAGTGAAACCCAGTTGGAGTGAAAGAATCCCATAAACCTTGCGAATAAAGCCTATAAAAGAAAACAAATATTCAGAGTCGCAATTTTTAGCCTTGCTTGTCAACTAACATACCTAGGCGTACCATATGCATGGAAGTGGCAACACTCGTGCCATATTCAAAGTCCTGACCATAATCTGTTATACCCTAAAACCCGTGTAAAAGACTATCCCTAAATGACTCAAAGTTTTTTACCACCTGCCCAGTTTCATAGTTGGGTTTCTTATCCATATTCTCCGAAGGTACAGGAATAACTGTTTCATAATTCATCTTAAGTCTCCTCTAAAAATTCCAATCCGAATCCGAAAGCATTTAAATTGGAAAAAGAAATGCGTCATAAGAAGCGATTGTTGCTCTCTCTCTCAACTCACAGCTTAAAAGACAAAGATAACTTCATTTTTATTTCTTCTTTTTCACTTTCCTATTATCTTTTTTCATTCTTCTATCGACATACTTTATTTTGGCTCCTTTGGGAACTTTTCTATTCTTACTCACAATCATTTTACCACCTCCCGGACGCAAAACTGCATATGCTACTTGTCTCTTATTCTTCTTGTTTTTACGGACTCTTTTAAGTATATTCTGAATAGACTTATCTTTTTCTTCTTTCGAAAGTTCCGTTTGCGACTGAACTCTTTCAATTTCTGCATCTAAACGACGCAACTTGCGAGACTCTTTTCTCTTCTTTCTCCACAAAGCTTCTTGCTCTTTCTTATTAAGATATTGAGCATATCTTCCTTCCAACGCTGCCTTTATCTCTTCAACTCTTTCTTCGGATGTTACTAAAGATGCTCGTCTATATTTCTTCTCTTCCTCCAAAAACCATTTTGGAGCATATTCGTCATCAAATACATGACGATTCCAAGCATCGTCCATCAACTCCTGTCGAGATTTCTTCCTAATCATATTAGAAGCTAAAGCCAAAGCTCTTGCCTTGTCATCCATACTTAGTTCGTCTTCTTCCTCGTCACTCGATTCGGATGAGGAACTGGTTTCATCGTCTTCATGAACATCTTGTTTACTTTGCTTGTAAGAATTTTCCCTTTTATCCAGAGCATTCGATTGACCTTCTTCACCTGTCAGCTCGTCCGTAAATAATGGATGTGAATACCATCGATTCGTGATATGTTCGGTATTTGAAGTATTTGCGTCTTTGACTACATTCACTGATTCTAGTGTTGAAGAATCCTTCCGTTTTTCTAAACGCTGTTGATGCCATTGATCGACTTCTTCATTCAAATAAGAGAGATAATCCTCTCCAGAATAGGAAACGTATTTTTCTTTCTTATTATCTTTTTGAATCTCTTCTGTTTCATCATTATCCCTAACTTTCAAGTCTTCTTCTGCCAGATTCTCCAAAGAATGAGTCAAATTGGGCAAAGAGAACAAATTACTTTCAGTCATAGAGTCAGCAAGATTAGAAGAATAGAGTTCACCAGTTTCCAACATTCGCTTTTGACGTTTGCTTAACTTCAACAAAGCCTTCTTCTGCTTACGAAGAGAATCCTTTTCTTGCTTGCTTATTTGCTTTTTTTCTATATCGAAATCTGAAGACACTGTAGAATCTTCATCCCTAGGAAGATTTTCTTCTTCGTTGGACTCTTCCGGAGACTTTTTATTCTTGTCCAATTCCTTCAACACGGCTTTTCTCCAATGCAACAATCTTCGTTGGTCCTTGGGTCCTAATACCTGTAAATCTTTGCAATTCTCTAATACGTCTGCACTAGTAATAGCTAATGACTTTATATACTGAGCTTGCCCCTCTTCACCAAATTCTAAAACATGAGTGTTGTTCAGAATATGAATGGGCTGGGAACTTTTGATGAAATCCAAAACAGAACATTTACGAAAGAGATTTGTACCATTTTCTTCATCATATCCAAGTCTGTTTCGTTTTTTTTGATGAGGAAATATGAGTCGGTTGCTTTTCTTGGTCTTTGATTGTTCATCTTGTTCCTTAAAGACGGTTCGAGGATCCAACAGTTTTTGATCAATTTTTTTCATATCTTTGAACTTGGTACAAATGACATAAATTTCAGCCGACTCTGCTCTGGAAGCTTGTGGCTTTGTAGAAAACACTTTACCAAATAGTTGATTCATTACATACAAAAGTGAAGTGTATTCACTGGAACGAAACACTTTTGCAACGAAAGAGCCATTAGGACTAAGTAGCGAAACGGATAATCGGAGAGCAGCCAACGTCAACTCTGATTGTGTATAAGCGTCCTGTAACCACGCTGTTCCCATACTTGGCGAGCCATCACATAATATCACATCCGGTCTAGTGCCCTCGAGTGCTTTTCTTATAGCACCAATACAGCTTTCTTTAGTAATATCATGTGTCAGACAAGTAGTTCCTGGTATAGGACGAATGGGAACGATATCAACTCCGACACAAACGCAAGCAATGGGAGTTTCTTTACGAGCAACCTGAAGCCAACCTCCTGGAGCTGCACACAAATCCACTACAGCTCGAGCTGAACCCAACAAGTCATATTTTCTATTCAGTTGTATAAGTTTAAATGCGGCTCTTGAACGATAGCCTTGTTCTTTTGCTAAATGATAATATTTATCTAATCGACGTTTTCCAACTTTACTTTTCGTCATCCGAAATCAAAACTATCATCGACGTTGTATGCAATTCACAAAAATCAAAACTATCATCGACGTTGTATGCAATTCACAAAAATTTATAGTTTCAGTTCACTCACAAGTTGACCTTCTGGTGTAGCCCCAACACGAAAACCCAAAACAGTCCCAAATAACCGTACTCTTTGATCTATTCCAAACGAACTTGATGTTTGCCACTGTGGACAAGCATTGGTCTTACGAATATCCACATTGCCGTATAAACGAGTGTCGTGAAATTGGCCTAAAGCTATTAAACGGTCTATTTGGAATCCATGAGAAGTGTGTCCTTCTGTGTTTGCCAGTGCTTTCCACTAGAAGAAAAAGAAGAAGAATTAATTTATACAATCAATCTTGAACACCTAGGAACGACTTACCATAAGCGCACCCTTGGTTCTTTTCTCGCCACCACCCAAGTCAACTAGTTGGGTAGATAACGAAATTTTACCCTTTGGTTGATATTCGAGTCTTGAAAGATGGGAAAGCTTCAACAACTTATAGCCTATAGAAACTTTACTTGGTAACTGGCAATCAAAAAACTTGGTAAAGAAGTCAGTATTCCAAGTTCTTCTTAAATAGAAACATAATGCGTGACTTTCGACATCTACAAAGTTTGCTAAACTCAGTTGATCATATAATATTCCTTCCAAAGGCAAACGTTGACGAGCAGTCTTATGTTGTTTGGAAGAAGAGTTGGTCATTGCCATGTCAATCAATCCAACAAAATCAATAGAAACCAAGTGCAATTAGGAAATATTGCTTTCTGTTGAAGACTCTGAAACGGTTTGAGGAATTTCACTCTCAACTGTATTCTTCGACAAAATAGCCATTCCTGAACGCTTCACAGCTAATACTCCTTGACCTCTATCTAAACTGGTCCTCAATAGACAAGCTTTACAAATGTTCTGACTGGAAATACTTCCACAACGAATACATTGTTGACCAACTCTCGTTTTGGAGTCTTCCAACGAAATACAGGATAATGAATATAAGATATCAGATATTGAATGAGGACGAATCCTTTCCAAACTCTTTAGATATTCCCTCGCATGACCTCGATAAGCAAAAGGTGCATAAATACATTCCGTTGCAAAATACTTTAGTTTCTTAAAGTAAGCATACATTACTATTTCCTTTTCATATACTCTTTTCAAAGGCTTTACTCGACGAATCTTCTTCGAATCGCTATCGATACTCATGCGATAATTAGCGTTCTCTTCCATAACACTTCTCGAAAATCTTGCATGGTCTCCTCTCAAAAGGTTGAGCAATATTGTTTCCGCTATATCATCCGCATTATGTCCAGTTGCAAGAACATTAGCTTGAATCTTTTCGGTTCCTTTATCGAGAGCTTGTCTACGAAAAACACCACAAAAAGTGCAATTGCTCTTTCTTCCAATTTGGGAAACAACTTGATCCATAGTCCAATTATACAGTTCACTATAGGATAGAGTATACAAAGGGAGATTGTAATCATCTCTATTTTGTTCAACCGTTCTCAGAGAGTCGTCTCTATAGCCTTGTATTCCTTCATCTATGGAAAGCAACCACAAGTCCCAATTGTAATAATACCTTTCATTCAGGAGCTTCAGGACATAAGCCAAAACAGTCGAATCTTATATTCCTTTAGTATATCAAAAGGTCCTTATTCTTCTCTATTTACCTTTACCACCAGAAGCACCTATGGCTATCCGTTCGCCAGGTTGCAACAAACACTCTTCAACAATAGTACGATGAACTGTATCTTCAAAATATTCAAAAAAGCAACAACGACACAAGTATTTATCTTCTCTACCAACTAAAATATTTGCAAAAGACTTTCCACAATGACTACAAAGGCGTTTCATATAAAACCAAGACGGCCACTAAAAAGAATTGGATTGTAGTTTTAGGAATTCATTGTTAAGATAGACTTGGAATGCCAGCACCTTTTATTATACATACGAGTAATGGACATAAGATATATCATGTGAACAATAACACTTCACAAGAGAAGCCAGACTGGTTCAAAAATGCTTCTGAGAAAAAGCGTAAAAGAGAACAAGTCCGACGAGGAGGAGTTGAAATTTTACAAGACTTTGAGTTTCCTACTTTTTGTTCTAAAGTAAAGCAATCTTTAGTAAGTGAAAAATATTTTTTCTAGAAATGGGTCGAATTTTGTTGAACTTTTATAGGATGGTAACTATATTGTTGCCATTGGTGGTTATCCTCCCCAAGTGAAGGTTTATGATGTTCATCAAGTCTCTCTAAAGTTCGAACGCCATCTGGATTATGATATGATAGACTTTCAAATTCTTGAGGAAGATTGGAAAAAGCTAGTTTTTCTTTGTACAGACAGAAGATTAGAGTTTCATTCCCAAGTAAGTGTTTAGTTATTGCCGTGTACTTGGATGAATCGAAATCCTCTCAGTATGGCTCTTATTATCGTGCTCGTATACCTAGAAATGGAAGAGATTTGATGATTGACCGACATACGGCGGATTTACATATAGTAACGAGTGGCCCAGAAGTATATCGATTCAATTTAGACCGTGGACAGTTTATGTCTCCGTGGGAGACTTCACTAAGTGAAGGTATTCAAGTATGTGGATTGAATCCAGTTTATTCTATGATGGCATACGGAGGAGAAGATGGTTGTTTGGAAATTTGGGATCCTCGTTGTCGAGAGAGAGCAGCGAAGTTGGATATCGCAACTTTTATTTCAGTTTCAGACGAATATGCAAACATTGGAATAAGTAGTCTTCGTTTTGATGAGATGGATGGGATATCTATGGCTATAGGTATGGCCTCAGGACATTGTCTCTTATTTGATATTCGTTCTTCCCAACCACTTGTTGTGAAGAATCAAGGATATGGATTGCCGGTGGAAGGAATCAAATTTCATTCCCAAACTCGCAATATTCTTTCACATGACAAGAAAAGTATAAAAATATGGCAACGTGGAAATGGTCACAATTTTGCTACAATGGAATTGAATACGGATATTCATCACACATGTCTGATTGGAGATAGTGGATTACTGTTTGCAGCTACAGAAGATAGACCCATACATAGTTATTATATTCCTTCATTAGGAACTGCACCAAAGTGGTGTTCTTTCTTGGATAATCTTACGGAAGAATTGGAAGAAAAACAACAAAATGTGGTTTATGAAAATTATCAATTTGTGACACGCAACGAGTTGGAGTCCATTGGTTTACAACAATTGATAGGAAGTGATCTTTTAAGGCCATATATGCACGGATTCTTTAATGATTCTGAAGACTCTATCGCAAGGCCAAATGATGATAGCTGATCCTCAGGAATATGAAGAATATCGAAAACAAAAATTGCCAAGAAAAACTTGATGAAACATATAGTTCCAGTAGAATTGCCAAAAGACCTAAATATCCAAAAGTCAACAAGGAGACGTGGAAGCAACAACCTAATTCTTCTATTCTACAAGATTCCCGATTTCAAGCTATGTTTGAGAATCCTGATTTTGAAATTCAACAAGATAATGAAAGATATCGACAGATACATTCATCAAAATCCCACAAAACGACTAGGAAACCGAATCCTTTGCATTCTCCGAAAAATAACGATATTATTCATGGTAAGTATTTTATTATTCTTTCCAAAACTTATAAAGAACTGGATATGTTATAGATGCCAATGAGGATCATTTGGTTACCAAAAAGGAACAGCAATATACGAAAGAAGAACAAAGGTTACCATTATTGGCTCGATTAAGTAAAGGCCTTATTTCATAACATATCATTTGGAGATGATAGTGTCGAATATTTATAATGATGTATCCAAAAATGAATGTTGGAGAGCCAAGGAGATGTTGACAAGAGAGAATTTTCATACCATTGGAAGAGACGAAAAGCTATACTCTTTTCTGTATCGTCTTCTTGGGACTGAGTACTTAAAAAGTAAGTCGTTTTGTTTGAACAACTCTTTGGAAGAATAAAACGAGGCCACATAAAAACTATCGTCCATGCAAGAATTGTCCTTTGAGATACACTCAATTGCTCTATTTGCAATAAACTAACGAGTCGTTCAATAAGAATCCATAAATGACGACTCGAAACTTCATTTTGCGACAAGGAGAAATGCAACAATAGTAACCAAGTTCTACCCACAACTGCCAAAAGGACTAGAGAGGATTGCCACAAGGGAAAGAAATCTACACTCAGTCTTAACCATTTCCATATATGTTCTCCAATGACCTTTTCATAACATTCTTTTGGGGGTTGTTCAAAAACATAAATACTTAATAAATAACCAACCATAAGTTGTATCCAATCATTCACTTCATTCACATTGGATGAAAATATCAACTTGTTTTGTTGATATTTCCTTTCCAATGCTAATAGTAACCAATCTAGTCTATGAGGAGAGTGATATATGTTGAGAGGAGTTTGGGTATTATGATAACCTATTTTAGAAATGAATGAAAATGGTAACCATCGGAGAATAAATAAAACAGTTTCCGATAGTAACTCATCATGCCTTAAAGAATGGTTTCGATTCATTTCTTGAATCCAGTCTCCATTACAAGTTTCTCTCATCCAAAGGAATAAACTTTCCATCTTATTTCTATACGAAGTGGTTGAATGAGGTGAAGAATACATGAAAAACAAGTCCAAATAAAGTGATAAGATTGCTTCTGAATAATGTTGCAGCTTGTAGATTTGTACAACACTCATCAAAATGCCTTGAAACCTTTCCCACATTGTACAACGACGAGCCGAACATTCCGAACAACCAAAGAATCTCAACAACATATATTGAATATAAAGTGGCGATAACCGATTCAAATAATTCGAGCTATTACTCGAAAATTGTTTTGTAATATCCATTTTCGATAACAACACTTCCAACATGACTATGAAACTTCCAACCATTCTCCAACCATGGCTATTCAAATATACGCAATCCAACAAATACGAACACACCGAGTCCACTAAATGTGAAATCGAGTTGCCTTGAAGTACATATTCAACACTTTCGACCAACACATTGATCAAATCCCATTCACAAATACTCCTTTGAATACTTTCATAAAGATGACTTTGAATATCTTGCATGTTCACTTCATTAGGCTTGGTACAAGGTTGAAAATTTTTCTTGCAAGTCTCAAATATAGTATTCAAGACATGAAGAATATCCTCATCCTTACAAGTCGCTACTGACAACTTGTTATAATGAAGGACTGCCTGGTAACTACAACTTGACCAAAAGTAAAACTGCTCTAAATGACATTGACCCCAGTTATAAACAGCATTGTATGTTCTAGAAAGAGAATAATCCTGCGAAACAACTGGTTTTGTTGTTTCGCTTGTACCACAACTGTGTCTTTTATCAAGGAGTGAGGAGGATAAACCCACAAGAGAACTATTACTGTCATTGTCAAGTTGTTTGGTGTCCAATGAAGAACATTGCTGACTATTTATGTCCATCAATACGTCTAAAACATGTGACAATATACTAGATAACAATGTTACCATTTGTAGCTGACTTTCATCCGAAATATTAGTCAACACAGAACCATACAACTGAAGGAAAGCTTCTGCTTCTTCAACAACTTGATACACCTCAAGTTGTGTCCCACTAGTAAAAGGCGCCATTTCATGAATACAAATAGATACTCGTAGTTTGTCAAGTTTTACTTTTAAAGTTTCTAGTTTCTCCAATATAGACTTTTTATGTATTGAGTGGTACAGTTCCATACTCATCCCATAATATTGGTTTGTGGCCATTCCGTTGCTTTGTTTGGTTCCTTCTGAGTGAACTGTCATAAACTAAAAGTAAGTGTTAGACTTTGTTTGTGTGTTTCAGAAACTAAGAGAAGCTTTGGTTTCGTGAAGTTTGGTGGGGTTCTTCTTATGAAAGTTAATATAAAGGCTTCGACTGGAGGGAAGTATACCATTTCTGTTGAAGACCTGAGCGAAACTGTGGGTTCCTTCAAAGGCCGTTTAGCAGAACTATGTGGAATTCCTGCAGAGAATCAGCGTCTTATTTTCAAGGGTCATATATTGAAGGATGTTCAGACTATGAACGACTTGAAAGAGAAGCATGGCCTTGAAGATGGTCAGACAATGCATTTAGTTCGAGGAGCAGGTGCAAGTGGAGGACCCAACAACACAACCTCTTCAAATAGTGGAGTTCAACCAAACACAGCTTCTCATAACCAGTCCTTGGGATCTTCTTCAGGGAATTGGAATACTTTTAGTACTTCACAAACAACATCGGGTAGCAATGCACAACCTTTTAATATGTTTGGAGGCAATTCTACTCCAAGTGGAACTAATTCTTCAGGACTTCCGAATATGGAATCCTTTGGAAATATGGCCAATGTACAACAGCAACTGATGCAAAATCCGGAACTTATGAGACAAGTTATGAACTCTCCTATGATGCAATCTCTTTTACAGAATCCAGAACTTATGCGCTCTATGATGATGAACAATCCTCAAATGAGACAACTTATGGAACAGAATCCAGAATTATCTCATGTCATGAATGATCCACAAGTACTGGTAAGTAACAATACAATTACTTGGCTCTTTTTACGAAACGAGTTATTTTTAGAGACAAGCTATGGAAATGGCAAGTAATCCTTCTCTTATGGCTGAAATGATGAGAAATACAGATAGAGCAATGGCCAATATTGAAATGATGCCTGGTGGATTTGATGCCTTGAGACGTATGTATTCCAATATTCAAGAGCCACTTTATCAGTCAGCCTCTGAGATGACTGGAAATAATGAAAGTACAGACAATACATCCGAAGCAACTGCACCAACATCTCAAAGTAACCATTTTACAGCTTTGAATAACGACAACAACAATAATCACAATAATGCTTCAACCAATTCTGGAGCAACTTTCAATCCTTTTGGAACGTCTTTTCCTGCTGTCGATCCGAATACGATGGCAACTCTTTTAGAGAATCCTGGTGTGCAACAAATGTTACAAAATATGTTTTCAGACCCTTCAACCGTAGAATCAGTTCTAATGAGCAATCCTCAGCTTCGACAAATGGTGGAATCTAATCCTCAGATGATGAATATGTTGAGAAATCCCGACTTTCTGAGGACTATGTCCAATCCTCAATTTCTGCGCACTATGTTTCAGTTACAACAAGCCTTTCAATCGTCTACCAATCCAAATACGGCAACATTTCCTTCATCCACCAATAGTAATAACATGAGTAGTACGACTTCTACAAATACTTTCCAATCCAACCCTACTGTTAGTTCTACACCAGACATGAGTTCGTTATTTTCCTTTTTGGGCTCGTCATCCTTTGCCAATAATGCATCGTTTGTTGATCCAGCAATTGCGAATATGAATGAAGAACAGTTGGAACAACACTTTCATAATCAGTTGGAACAGTTGAGAGAAATGGGCTTCTTAGATAAGCAAATGTGTTTGGAAGCACTCAAGTATACCAATGGCAATGTTGCTGCAGCAGTAGAAAGATTATTGAATCAGTTTGGTGGCTAAGATAAATGTTATGCTTTCAAAGCCCAAAAAATTGTGTTACTTTTCTTGAATAATTTGGGACGAACGATTGATGATTGATTGTTCAGTTCGCTTCGCCTATTAAAACATCTTAGATGATTCAAATAAGAACTGTATTAAAAGTATTGGATAATTCAGGACCTAAAACAGCAAGATGTATAGGAATTCTTGGACCACCAAAGAAGTTTGCTTCTGTAGGTGATAAGATTGTAGTTGCTGCAGAGGGAAAAGTCTATCACGGTATCGTGGCTTGTTGTAAAGTAGAAAAGAAGAGAACAGACGGGTCTTTTGTAAGAATTGATCAGAATGGAGTTATTCTAGTGGATTCGAGTGGGAAGCCTGTGGGTAATCGAGTATTCGGTGTTTTGAGTGATAGAGTGAAGCAACCTGAGATACTCTCCTTGGGACGCGTCAAAACCATTTGAGCTTTTAGTTGAAAATAATATTTACTGTTGGATAGTTTGATCTGAAACAAGTAAAAACTTTGCCTGTAACCAACGTCGAGTCATATTCTTGTTTTCCTTTCGATTGACAACTGCTTTGGTATGCGTTACCAACTCCAAAGTTTCCCAGTGACTGGATGGAAATAAAGATTGCAAAAAAGATTCGGTGAAATAATAAGCCAAAGTTCCATCACCTCGAAGATACAAGTTTCTATCTACACAGTTCTTAGGATGTTGCCGAATTTGTGCCAAGTCACCAAATGCGTAGTCTCTAAATAGCACTTTCCCTGTTCCTGGTTTCAATAAATTTTGAGCCAACTTCACCGTATACTTCATATCTTCAGGAGACTGTGCCGATAAAGTCCAAAATAAAGTGATGTAATCGATAGAGTGTGGAGGTATGATTTGATAGATTTTCTGTTCATCTTCGGCTGCATCAGCTACAAAGGCATAGACACGACGACAATCATATTCCACATTATCTCGTAACAAACGTATAGCTTCTTCACTAAAGTCGATACCAAACACAAAAAGATTGGGATTGGCTCGAATGAGTGGAAAAATACTATTACCAACTCCGCAACCAACTTCTAAAACTATGGTATATCGACATAACCTTAGTTCTTCTACAGTAGGAGGCTCCACACATTTTTGTCCTTGCAACTGCACAGGAGGATGCCAAGTTTTTGGTTCAACACCTGCTGGCAAAAGTTCTGGAAAAAAGTAGCGCAAGTTGTAACGATTCTTGAAGAACTTGTTTTGTTTCGTGGAATAAAAATGGTTCCAATCTTTTCTCGTGGTAATAGTTTGTAAAGTCCCTTGTTGGGAATGACTTTCTAAATATTCAGCTATTTCATCACTTTCGAGTTGTGCTATCGACAACGCTTTCAGCGAACGAGATGAATAATTCTGAAATGACATCGAGCAAAAGTGCAAATGTTATTTGGCTTCCTTCACCAGAAAGTGAATATGAAGGAGACTGGTTAGAAGAAAATTTTGTAGACAATTATTATTCTTCTTCAATTATCGAAGAAGAGTCAGATAACTGTACAGGAACAAAATTATTTCCAGGTGAGGAAACAATAGTTTCCTTTGTCCAATGTTCTTCGGTAGGTTTGCGTCTCATATTTGTTTCAATCTTTTGTCAAGAAAGAGAACAGTTGTTGCTTTTGGATGTTGGTTGTGGTAGAAAAGGAAGTTTATCTCATGTGGATTGGAAACCTAGGTCACTTCCTTTATTGTGGTTGGGAGTTGACAAATATAGAGATACCATTTATCAGTTTCTGAGAGTTGCGAAGAAGTCTCATATTATTTTTGAAGGAATTGTAGCAAGTGCTTGTGCGTTGCCTTTTCGTGAGGAAGTTTTCGATACTATTTTATGTCAAAGTGTATTGCATCACTTTCCCATTAAATACAAAAGACAACTAGTGTGGAAGAATATTCAGGCAACTTGCCTTTTGAAACAAGCGTTCTGTATTTATTTGACAGTTTGTGCTTATGAACAAGAAGGAAAGAGACTAGCTTCACAAGATGCTTTGGTCTCTGATATTAAGGAAAGAGTATTATTTTATCACTTTTTTAAAAGAAATGAACTCGAAGAAGAGTTTCCTCATTCGGAAATCATAACTGAAAAAGATCAACATGCATTGATATATTCTTCAAAGAATGATTTCTTCTTCAACAATGGAATCACAAGAAGACGATCCCATATTAGTCCGACGTGCTTTGGCTAGAGAAACAAACCTAAAAAACTTGTCAAAGAGAATAGCCAGTGTTTATGCTCTTTGGTGTCGACTGAGACAACAGGACTCGTTGCAAGCACAACAACAAGACGAACTTTCTACTCTTTGCACTGCACTGTGGAAAGATTTGTCTCGTTATGAACTAAACTTGAAGAAGTTATTATTAGTAGGGTAAGGAATTGAATATTGGCTTTTTGAATATCTTTAAAGAACGTGTAGGAAAACGACGCTTTATGAGGACCAACAGTTGCAGAGCACTGAGAGACAGATCCAAAAGGATATTCAACGAGTTCAACTGGAAGTAGAGGAGCTTAAGAGACAGCTACAGGTAGAAAGAACTCAACGTAGAAGAAAGGAAGAATATAGTTTAATTGCTTCCTCTATACTGGAGTTGCCAGATAGAGAGAAGTTACAAGAAGAGTTTGAACAAACCACGAAACAAATTCAGCAATTGGAAGAGCAGAAACAACAATTGGAGTATGAAAAGGAGCAGCGTGCACGACAGTTTCAACTACTTTTACAATCGATAAAAGAGCTTTCTAGCGAAACTGATGATGGTTGGTACAGTTGGTGGAAGCACTGGTTCGCAAGTAATACAGTACAACAAAACTCCTCAATCAGTTCTTATGAATCAACATGGAACAAGGAAAATGAAAGCGTTAGAATGGAAGACTCTTAGAGTCCTTGAAAAGTCTACAGATATCAACAGTCACATTGAACTTGAATTTTATGATTTTGTTATTAACTTATGAATTTGCAGTTTGGTTGATAAGTATATGGCAAGATTTCAGAGGAATGACGGTTCCCCACTGTTTTCTTCTTCTTCTTCATCATTGCTGGTTGTTCTTTCAAAGGATGAGAGTTAGAATCAAGTCTTCCGTGTATACTTCTGCCAAGAAAAGGTTCCAATTTTTGGCTTTTAATAAATCAGAACCTTGGAAGTATGGTTATAACAAACTACGATATCTTCAAGGAGAAATAAAAAATAAAAAATGGTTAAGCCCCGGACACGTTACGTCGAGGAATGACAAGAAGTGGCACCAAGTTCGTCACAAAAGTGACTTCAGCACCATCCGTAAGGAAGACGAGAGACTCCAGGAATAGTAAGAAAGTTCCAGTAAGTGCAATGTTTTCCTCTGGAACAAGAAGAAACAGTGGAAACCTCAAGTGGAGGAAATGTAGTGAAATTGGGAGCTTTTATTAGAAACTCTCCGTATGAAAACCAGTCAGTAAACAAACCAATTTGAATCTGACCAGTTTGCCGAATTCTGCACTCTAAAGGAACTCGTCAACTTCATAATCACAGCTAGGAAGAGTTGCTTATAGGAATACTGGAACCATCTTCTGACCATCTACTATGAAATACTCCCTCTTTATCCAACCTTTTATAAGTATGAGCACCAAAAAAGTCACGTTGAGCTTGTATAAGTTGACTACTGGAAAGTATCTCTTTTCGACAGCTGTCATAATAGGAAAGAGCGGAAGCCAAAGCAGGAACAGGAATCCCCAAAAGAGAAGCACCAGAAACCACTCGTCGTAAAGCTGTTTGGCAGTTATTCAAGTCTCTCACGAAATGCTCATCTTCTAATAAGGAAAGAAGATTAGGTTGTCGCTTATAAGCTTCTTTAATGCGGTCTAGAAATCTTGCTCGAATAATACAACCACCTTTCCATATTCTTGCAATCTCTCCACAATCCAACTGCCATTGCTCATCTAAAGAAGCTTTCTGAATCAATGCCATTCCTTGTGCATAACAACAAATTTTGGCTGCAAAAAGTGCCTTTTCCAACTCTGAAATCAAAAACTCAAAGTCATTCCAACCATAGAAGCTTATGATAGTATTTCGTTCTGTAGTTCCAATTCCATGCAGTTGACGACTTAATGAAACGCGCAAGTCTTTCAAAGAAGATAAGTATCTTGCATCTAATGCCGCAGATATAGTAGATATTGGTATTCCTCTTTTGGCGGCTTCTTGAATAGTCCACATACCAGTTCCTTTACTTCCCGACTGATCGAGTATTCTGTCCACAACAAGGTTATCCTTTTCCTTGAATTGTAATATCTGACTGGTTATTTCTATCAAGAAAGACTGCAAATCACCTCCATTCCATCGTTCAAATATTTCATACAATTGACCATCAAAATGACTACTTTGGCTAAGGGTTCGTAATATATCGTATACTTCCCCAATCAACTGCATATCTGCATATTCAATTCCGTTATGTACCATTTTTACATAATTTCCAGAACCACCGGGACCTATATAAGTAACACAAGGTCCATCGTCTACTTGTGCAGCAATCTTGTTGAGAATATCATTTACTAGATTCCAGGCTTCTACTGGACCTCCAGGCATCAAAGATGGTCCGTGACGAGCACCGTCTTCACCACCACTAACTCCCATTCCCATGTAAAGAATACCTTTGGAAGATAAAGCTTCTGCACGTCTCTGAGTATTTTCATACCATTCATTGCCTCCATCTACAATCAAATCTCCCGGTTCCAAATAGTTTTCAAGAGTACTTATAGTTGCATCTACTGGACTTCCAGCCTTTACCATGATAATAACTTTCCTAGGTCTTTTAAGAGAACGTACAAAGGACTCCAAGGAATAGAAACCTTGCAGTTTACCAAGACAATTTTTCTGCTCAAGTTGAAAGCGGTTGATTGTATCGTCTGTCTTCGTTGAGGTTCGATTGTATACTGAAACTCGAAAGCCCTTTTCAGCTATATTGAGAGCTAAGTTTTGACCCATCACTGCCAAACCGATCAAGCCTATATCAGCAGTATTTATAGAAGAATCACTGCTAGTTGCTGCTTGCTGTTGAGTCGTCATAGAAACTCGCGGAGAGTCCGTAGAAGTGTTGGAAAAGCCGCGAGGAATAGATATAAAAGGATTCACTACATTCTTCAGTACGTTATGTCCAACAAATAAACTTTTTCTAAACTTGGATACTGCTGAAGAATAATAAAACCGTGTACTCAGCACAGGAGTCTGGATAAAATACAGTGCTGATAATTTACGTCCATCGTCTACAAAAGTATTCATTATGAGTGATTAGTCGCTAACAAGACGACAACCAAATTTATCAATTAAGGATAAATTCTTTTATGCAAAATGATTTGAGGAAACATCTATCAAACCTCATCGAAATAGGCATATTCTACTTCACAGAAAAGCGGCAAACAGAATTCTCCTAAAAGTCATAGTCTGGACTTATAAACTAAATATTAAAGGTTCTATTCCTTTCATAACTCCGCAAAATAGAATGATATTCGCGGCCAATCTTATAAGAGTGCTTCACTGTATAAAGGAGAACCACAATTCTCCAGAACAAAATACTCTTCTTCGACCATTTGAGTGCTTCCAGGCAATCGTTTCCACCACACCAAATCTTTCTCTGGGTTCTCCTTTAAAGTTTGCTCTACAGTACAATGTACAGCCTGGGTCTAATATTTCCACTTCCCAACGAACCTCCTCCATTCCAACAAAAACAGGAAATTTTTCAGAAAACTCGGGACACTACAAATACAGTTGAACAACACTTGAATACTTTTGAACCTCGTGTCACCAACCTGTTTGACCAACAAACAACCAGCTTGACCCATAAATTCTAATTGTTTGTGACGGAAAAAAGGCACATCATCTTCTCTTAGTTGCTTTGCAGCCACAACACTCTCACCTACTCTGTTTTCTATAGCATAGTCAACAAAGAGAAAAGGCTCTCTCTGTGCAAGCAATCGAAAAATTTGTTGTTTGGTCAAGTTTCCATTAGAAAACCAACGTTTCATTCTACGACATATTTTTGGAATCGTGTATTGTTGATGGAGAGCGGAATGCGAAGGTCCATTGTTCAAGACTTGGGAGTAGACAAAAGTGGATGTGGTTATTGTAGCAACCAAAAAGTACTTTCGAACGTTCAAGAAGAGCATAATACAGTCTCCGGAGAGCACAGAATTTCAAAAAGACGTCGACCCAAAACTAGAGTTGCACACGGAATTTGGGCTCATCAGCTCACAGTGGAAGATTACGAAGAACTTATGACTCGAGGTTGGCGTCGTTCAGGAAAGTATATATACAGACCCGACAATGCAGAGTCTTGTTGTCAGCAATTTGTTATTCGCCTTGAGGCTGACAAGTTTACACCTAACAAGTCCCAGAGAAGAGTCTTAAAGAAGATGGACAAAGTTTCTTCTTCGCTTTCTTGTTTTACTTCAAGAGAGTATAGTAACAAACTATCTTGCTCAGTTTCTTTTTCTGACCAACTCTCAAAACAAACCGTTTCAGACGACCCTTTACTGAAGCAGATTCGACACAAATTATGTCAGCTTGTGACAGATATGATCTGTGAAGAAGCTGTCAACTGGGGTTGGAAAGTATGGTACAATACGAAAAATAGTGAAAGACTTGGAAAATGCTGTTATTCCTCTAATCTAATTTTAGTCCTTGCAAAACATCAAAACAATGAGAATGATTCAGAGTCTGAAAACCCCGAGACTGCAACTCTTGTGAATATGAAACATAAGCGTCAAGTCAAGTTTACTCAATGGAGAAATCATTATTCATCGAAATTGAAAGAGGCAGGAAAAGATGCGTTTGCTCAAGTTGGTATTGATTGCTCCGTCACACCCAATGGTTTTATAGACTTTTGGAGAGAGGACGATGCTTTATATCAACGACACAACTGTTTTGGTATGAGACCAAGTGATAGAGATGGAATAAATACCGGAATGGACAAGGTCTTCTCACACAAGATCACTGAACATTCTTTAACCAAAAAGCGTTTAAGAATAGTTATGGAGTTACCAAAGCTAGAAGATGAGAGCTTTTTGTTGTTTCAGCGTTATCAACAAGCTATACATCACGAAAGTCCTGAAGAAAGTAACAAAGAATCGTTTTCAAGGTTTTTAGTTGAAAGCCCTTTGATTTTTGTGGAACCGAACAATGATAGCACTACTCCATCTTGTGGTTTTGGAACTTTTCATATGAAATATTATTTAGATGAGAGACTACTTGCAATAGGCGTTGTTGATGTTTTACCGCATTATCTTTCTTCTGTCTACTTTTTCTATGATCCTTCATATTCCAGTCTCTCATTAGGAGTTTATTCTGCTTTGCACGAGATTGAATGGGTTCGAACGCAGTGTTTGCAAGGATATTCATCTATGCAATATTATTGTATGGGATTTTATATTCACAATTGTCCAAAAATGCGATACAAAGGTGATTATTTTCCTTCTCAACTTCGTTGTGAGGTTACAGGTCAATGGATACAACTGGAAGTAGCACAAAAGGTTTTGGATAAACAAAATGGAAGAGCATTGCGTTTGGCTCCAGAAGAGTTTCCTATAGACGAAAAGTATCTTGTTGCTCCGTGTGAAAGAGTTTTTGCATTGCTTTCATCATATGATAAGGAACTGTATCTTCGTTTATGGGAAGCAGCATCGAAGAATGTCCCTTTATTGTTCAGTGGCAAGTTGTTTGTGTTTGATAGTTTGAAACGAAACTTAAACGACAAAATGAGTGTACATATCCAAAGTGTATTACTGTCATACATTGCCAAGGTTGGACCACATTTGAGTGTACAGATGATTTATTTGCTTTGATTTTTCTGAGCCTCAGAATCGCGTCAAGGGATTTTTACGAACCGGAACAGAATTTGAATCAACAGCATTTTTTTTCCTTAACTTGTCATATTTTTCCGCGCTTTGCTTTGGAAACCTACAAGTAGACTCATATTCTATAGAACATTTGCAGTTTTCTGAAGCTCGCATCGTTAGTGTGTGGCAGTTTATGAAACAGTGTATTATTGGCAAGACGGAAGGCACAGGAGGAAATTGTATTCTTTAAACAAAAAAAGTACTTCAACTGCAGGTAATAAGTGAATCCAGGGTTTTTGTCAGTTTGAGGATCTGAGAACGCTGCCACAAATACTATTGTGTTTTTTAGAGTTTTGTTAACTGTTGCTATGACAGAAAAAGTGAAATTTGACTGCTACGAAGTCGGGGACAGTGCTTCTAACTCGTCAAAACTTGACGTCAGTCGCGGGCTGCTAGAAGCTGGCCTACAAACTGAAAAAGGTCTTGTAGAAGCACAAGGTGCGAAGAAAGAGTCTGCCTGTTGCTCGGAATCTTTGCCATGTTATTATTGCACCTGTCACAGAGAAGCAACAGCTGAGACTCTGGATCTAGTCCACTTGCAGAGCGTGTTGAAAAGGAGCCTACTGAAGGTGGCGAACGGGAGTCCAACATTGTTTATTGTTGAGGATCTTTTGTCATTTGCTGTTGCTGAAGTTATTCGGCACAGAAAAGGGTTTTATTCATGTTTATGCTCATTAGGTCACACAAACGATGGAAATACGAGTAATGAACCTTCTTGTAGTTCTTTTTCTGCTTCTGAAACTTCTTTGGATGTTGTCAACCTGTCTATTTTTTGCCAATTTTTGGATGAAGATGAACGAAGCCAACTAAACGCAGAAAGTCATTGTAGCTATTCGTTTACTTCTCACACCAGAAAACGAGTAATATTTTGGCTACTTGACATTGCACAGCTTTTTGATTTGAACTCTGAAACGGTGGCTCTTACAGTTGCCTTTATGGATAAACTTGTTGGGAAACGAACAATCTCACAACTTTTCTTTTATAGTACAATAGGTGGCTGTCTCTGCACATTTTCCAAATGGCTCGACTTTCGACCTGTTTCATATATCGAAATGGCTCCAATTGTGAATGTTCCTTCAAATTTGTTGAGACTTTTTGAGGAAATCATATTGCATAGTCTCGATTGGCACCTTCATTTGCGAACCGTACATGGTGTCTTTTCGAAAATAGCAGGAAAGTTTAGGCAGTTCCACTGGAACGTTGATTTGAGTGAAGCATCATGGGAAGAAGTTGTTTGTATGGCAGAAATGTATCTAAATATGTCACTGTTATCCGAAGAATTGACCAATTATGATCACTCCATTATTATACTTGTAGTTTTGGGATTGGTGTATAAAGACACGTTGAAAACTAACTACATGCACAAGGAGAATACCATCAATAACGAAAGTGCATTAGCAGAATTACAGAAAGAAATTGCAAAGGAATGTGGCTTTTCTAAGGAGTGCCTTATCTGCGTGTGGCATTTATTAGAATCCTCTGTCATTTCGAATAATGAACAATGAAGCTCTAGAAACACAATAAGAGAGAGAGAGAGAGAGCTATTTCTTTCTAACATTTGACTAGATGAGATTGACATTGCATTTCCACATGAAAGACAAATAATTGTAAAGCAAAAGGATAGTATCGATTTCATTTAAGCAACCAGTCGTATTTTGTCCAGATTTCTATCGATCATCCAAATATTCAATTGTTCATATTCTTCAAGGCACTTGGCCCACTGATCATGAGAATAGCCTCTTCCCAATATTTGCCTTTCCACATCGGATAGCACAACTTCAGATGTTCCATCCATACCATGTATTGCTTCACAAACATGTCGATAAATTTCTGCAACAGGATCACTGTTGTAACTTTTGCCAATGTATTCCTAAAACCAAAAGATTCTTTAGCATGTCCTTCAAAAGCTCTCTACTGATGTCTCATACCTCTCTCAACGAGGACTTGCTTGACTCTAATAGACGAATGGCCTCATCAACATCAGCATGTTCCACAAAAGTACTAAAGCGGATTCTTGCCAGAGCTTGACTTAAACGAAGAATACTTAGAAGAGTTCTTGCCGAAGTATAATTTTCCGCCCATTCACCAGCTTTCTTTTCCTTATCTCTCATTGCCACATAATTATTGACAATATACTTTGAAACGAACCCTGGAATGACAGGATTGTATCTTTTAGCCTTGGCAACATAAGCGCGAATCAGTTGAGGATCCACGGGATGAAACTCATCTTCAGGATGTTTGCCAACTCGGTGTACATACGTAACATGCTTAGCTAATTGAAAATCTTGAGCTTCATTAGGAGTATCGATCAACAGAAACAGCAAATCGAAACGGGATAAGAGTGCCGGTGGTAAGTTGATGTTTTGGGAAGGTGTCTTTTTCTTGTTGTAACGACCGTAAGCAGGATTGGCAGCAGCCAAAACAGCAGCTCTTGCATTCAGCGTGGTTGTTATGCCAGCTTTGGCAATGGAAACAGTCTACAACAAGTCATGTAAGCAATTTTTTTTGTAAAAACATTAAATACATTCTCTTACTTGCTGTTCCATTACTTCATGAATGGCAGTTCGATCGACTTCATCCATCTTATCAAATTCATCGATACAAGCAACTCCCATATCTGCAATAACCAACGCTCCACCTTCTAACATCAATTCATTGGTGAGTGGATCTCGCAACACTGCTGCAGTTAGACCAACTCCAGAAGAGCCTTTTCCTGTGGTGTATACGCCACGAGGTGTTATAGTGGCAATATGTTTCAATAACTGAGACTTGGCTACACCAGGATCACCCATAAGGCAGACGTGAACATCACCACGCAAACGAATTCCGTCTTGGAACCTTCGAAGAGGTGCTCCAACCATAAGTAGTAAGAGAGCCTTTTTGACATCCAAGTGGCCATATATTTCAGGAGCAATGGACTTTGCCAAGAGCTCATATACTTGAGTGTCTTTGGAAAGCTCAAACACTTGCCTATCAACTTCAACAGAAGGGATGAATTCCTCGTAGGTCTTTTTGTTGCGTTCGATGTGCATTCCTTGCAGAAAAGTATCAGCAACGAGACCTGCGTGAAGAGAATGGAAACCTGTCTGGGGAGTTGGAAGAAAAACGCCGCAAACAGTTACCAAATCGCCTGCAGAGCACTGTTTAGCTACTTCACCTAAGAGCTGCAAAGTTACTGCACGAGGTATATGTCCAACTGGGACTTGATCGGCAGTTTCTTGAAGTCTAATTTCTTGGTATTTTACAAATTTGGTTCCTCTCATATTAAGATAGAGTTCACCAGACTTTCTATTGGTGCGACATTCGGCACTTGGGCACGCTACTAGTGGCATGAACTTTCGAGAGTTGACTTGTTGGAAGGCTTGGAAACCACAAGATTCGCAACTATAACAGGCAACGGTCACACGAGGCTTGACGTCTAATACTCTGACAACGAGTCCTTTGATTTTAACTAAATGACCGATATCAACTGCAGTTATTTCCCTTATAGATAATGGTTTAGTATTGGTAGGTGGAATGAAGTGAATTTCGTATCTTCGTACAAGCTGAGCCGGTATCTTGTTCTGTTGATCTTCGATAGGAGCGTTGAGAGGGTCCAATTCAGCCATAACACGTGGATCTATTTCGTTTCCTAATGCAGAGTCTTCACTCATTATGTGAGTTCCTCTATAGTCACTCTCCAGCTGCAAATACTGTTCTATTACAATATCAAACTGGTCTTTAACTATGGATTGCTGAGGTTTTACATTCTTTAAGATTTCGTCCACTGCTTGTGAAGCAATTTCAATAAAGCGCAAAGTATTGATTGTTATAGCTTGCGCAAGTTCCTCTCTTCCTTCAGCGATGATATCATCCAACTCAATATTTAAAGATTTTCTGGTTCGATTTGCAATTTCTTGTATTTGAATCATATATTTGTGAGGCATTTGTTCGTTAGGGGAAATAGAAGACATAGGAAGTGAACTAATTTCTTCCGAGTCCTGTAAGGAGCTTTCCACACCAGGCGCCCTTGTTTCTTCGCTCGAATAAGGTCCCAAATGCGTATAAAAATTTTCGTCTTGAACAACTCGAAAATTCTGTAGAAACTGTATCAAGTCATTCTTATATTGACTGTAGGGTTTTAACAATACAGGAAGGTATGCTGTCAACATACTCTGAGCCATTGCAGAAAAGTTAGTTTTTCTCAAAAGGAAAATTATTCAATTTCCCGCCCAATTTTAGATTTCATCAATCTCTTTCTTACTTGGAAATAAATGCTCGACTTGATCGGAAACTTTGCAAAGACTATTTTATATTTTTTGTAATGAAAGAGGCAATCAGTAGTTTAAAATTGAAACTAATATATAGTTTTTTTTGACACAAGAAAGAACAATAGGTCATAGGTACTAATCCTCATTCACATATACCGAAACGTTTTGACATTGTCCATTAATGCTTCTGTCACTGGGGCAGTTGGTTGCAGAAAGCCGTTAATAGTTCCTCTGTATCTTTTTTACAGTGTTGATTAGAGTTTATTTTCAAAGTGCACTTGAATCTCTCCTGTTATGGAACCCCATAGTGAGAGAGAAAAGGATTTAGCCTGGACAAACGCTGATGCCAAAGAAAACCAAAAGCTTGTATTGTCGGATTTTCTTAGTCAAATAGTCACGAATCACCGTGAGTCCATACAAAGGGTTTTCATGCGTTCTTCTTCTGGAGGTATGTATGCGGAAGAACAGCTCAGGAGTCATTTGACTGAGAGTTTATACTTTTCTAGTTGTGTTGGGTGTCATAACTGGCGTCGGTCGAGCTGTTTACTATGAAAAAGCACTTCTTCCTGAGTTGATGAGAAGTGTTTCACGTCTAACCTTGGTTTCTTTTCATTTTTTTGCTTTGAAGGAAGTTTGTGATCGTCTCAAAGGCCGAGAAACAATTTGGAGTACATTCTTTGCGGGTGGTTTTTCGGGTTGGTTTTATGGCCTGCTTCGATTCCGAGAAACCGTATCACCGACTCGCTCCTTTATTGCAGGAGTTTGTGCAAGCTCCATTGGCTTACTGGTAGTAGGCGGACTGGAGAGTGCTCGTGATCATATAGTTTTCAGATGGGAGCAAGGTGCAGAAACTGAACGTGAATTTTATTTATTCCGTCTTTACCATCACTTGATTGGAGAAGATAAAGAACTTGAAAGACTACGAGCGAAAAGAGATGCTCTGTACTTGGAATTGTTTCAGCTACAAGATGAGAAAAAGAAAAACGAGTCCAAAATGTAACTTTATGAAAATTCATTTCATCCTTTTTAGGAAATTGAAACTTTTTTCTCGATGACTGAAAGTTGATTCTGTTGAGTTTGGTTGAACAATTATACAAAGGTCTATTTATGGCAGTTTTTAGTAACTGAAAACCGACTTTATGGCGTCATTCACCAAAGAATCTTCTTCTGACGATGGGAACAGGGAAAAGGCTTACAGTGAATCACCTCCCTCCAGTGGCGCTTTTACACCTGGAGTTACCTGTAAAGTAGGTGTTTCTTCTTCTGTGGCAGTTGATAAGCACCAGCAGGTCCCCTCTCAGCAGATTCCACTCCCATTTGGTGTTTCCAACTTGGAAAGTGATTTTTATTCTGAAAATGTAACTTGTGTCGGTGAAAACAAGAAAAATATCCAGGACAATAAGGCGCCCGTATATCCCAGTTCCTTCGATGCCGCCACAAATAATCTGGATGCTTCCATAGTTCTCACAAAACAGGCGTCAGGTGATTTCACATTATCCAACACTGAGTCGAATGTTACGACAAACTCTGTCAAAGGTATAGATGCCACTGAAGGCAACTTGAACACAACACAAAATGCCAGTATTCAAAGTGAACTTCGAGACGAGAAGAATGTGGATAGAGGACCTCTACTCACAAAGGAACAGTTTGACGACTTGGTTCGTAGATGTTCATTTTTTGCTATATATAGTTCTGCCAAAGTTCCCAAAGTACGGTATAAGCGTCTGGAAGAATCTGTGCTTACAATTTGTCGTTTATTCTACACTCGAAGGCATAAGATCGATTGGTTTGTGGAGGAGTTGAACCGAAGTGAAGGTCATGATTGGACGGTTTCTCAGTGGGTGGCTTTCCTTCATGGCTCCAATTTTAAGATGGTGAAATTGAAAGCATATAAAGGAATTGGAAACTTTTGCTATTATAATGGAAGCGTATTTACAACTGCTGGTATATTGGGAAGCTGTAAGTGCTTGAGGGAGGTTCGTACAGGCTTTGGTGGTAAACAGGGCAATCGCGATGTTCTTGCTGATGAAGAACTCAAAGCGTTATATGAGAGCGAAGAGATTATCAAAGTAGATCCGAACGCGTTTCCAGATGATTCGGAGATTGCACCTCTGAAACCTGTGAGACCTCGTATGACTTTGAAGAGGCAATCAGATAGCATTGCGCAAACTTATGGCCTGGAGAATAGTTCTTTAAGGAATCCCAAGATTAGTTATTCTTTAACAATGGGAGAAGTTGTCGGTGATGGTCCTTCAAAGACAGGTAGCTCACCTATGGAGACGGATTCTGAGGTTGAAGGTGCAGAATTGGAAGCTTCTCAACAAGAAAACGATATGGAAAGCACAGAAAGCAGTGAAAGTGATACAAAGGATAGTACTGAAAAGGACTCTGCTCGTCGTGCTTCACGTAAGAGAATCCGAGAAAATTCAATGAGTCAAAGTCTGAACTTATTGGATACAAACTCTACACAAGATTCACTTATTCATGACCATGAGAAGTTTAGTTTCAGTTCTGTGAGTCCGAAGGAAACTACGCAGTCAAGATTGGATTCTAGAAACCAAGAAGCTTCAGATGAATATATAGATTCCATTCTGACAAGATTTTCTGTACAAATGCAAGACAAGTTGGATCGTGCTATTCAGGTGTTAGAGACCAAAATGGACCTTATCACCCAAAGAGTATCAAAACTAGAAGAAGAAAGGTTAGGAAGATAAATTTCTTAATAAATAAACGTATATTGCCGATTTATAATGAAAGAGATTTTCTGGATATTCCACTTTTATTCACAATATTTGTAGCCCTTCATTTCGAAGTTCCAAAGATCCATATAAGTATATAAATTCAGTAATATGGATATTTTCCATATCTTCATCACGAGAGTATTCTTTGCAAGCTAACGTCCATTCGTGAAATTCCTTATCGCCTATTTCAAATCCTAAACGTTCTATACACATCTTGGCTTCTTCACGACTAATCCAACCTGACATACGAGTATCAAAACGTTCAAATTCAGTTCTAGCTTCAGTCATCTACAAAAACAAACGAGTTATCCACATCGAACAAAAATAATCTCTCGTTTGTCCTTACAAGCACATTAGATAAACCCATCGACTCACCAACAGCCGTTGCCTCAGCTCGTGCCTTACGAAGAGCTATTTCTTCATCGTTAGTATATCTTGTAGGGCCTTCTGGAATCTGAAGAGACCAAGTTAGTTGATTGGATCGATAAACTTTACAGACTTACTTTGAGAGGATCCAACTCGGATAATTTTGTATTTTCAGATACGTTTTCTATATGATGACTATTGTTCTCTTCTTCGGTAACAAATTGCTCCAGTGGAATATGATAAAAAGCTCCATGGTTTGTATCATAAACAACACCATCAGTAAACGCAAACTCTACACTAACTGAACCTTCTGGTAAAGGGACAAGTACTTCATACAAGTCTGCTTTCTGATAAGGTGTCCAATTTATCGGAATAGTTTATAAAGCAAACTTCTTTACTCACCTTTTGTCTCAAAGGTAATATCAAAGGATTGTCAACGCCACTCCAGTTGTTGTATCCACCAGTGTAAAATAAATCTTGTCCTGAACGAAAATATTCTACTGGTGGCTGATACTGAATAAGGATATACTTATTGCTCTGTGACTCTGTGATGGAATAATTAATCTTTCCTAGGCTTTCCGCTTGTCTCATCGTTAGACGATGTGATAGAACAGAGAAAACACTTGTTCTCCTCTTTTCCAAGACACAAGAGCATTTTCTAGTGTGTAAACAAATCTGCTGATGATATCCCACCTGGTTTAAACTCATCAAACAAGTCCGACTCATTCCCAGTAACGAGAACTGAAAACCCATCAAAACCATTTTCTTATCACACAACAGACAATCTTCAAAGATTTATTGTGAGATTTCAAAGTTGAAAGGAAACTTTACGTTTCAACTGAATATCAAAGTCTCGCAGTGACTGTTGAAAGCCCAAGGCACTCTTAACTACCCAAGGACCATCTCCAGTAAGACTAGTCCACTCTAATAAATATTTCCGGTTACGCCAATCTGCACCTGCCTTTAGCACGTTGTCTTTGTCCATCTGCTTAATAACAGACACGGCAGCAGCTTGAGAATCCTTCGAAAAATAAGAATATTCTCCTTCTAACAGCACACGAGAGTTGAGTTCATGCGTCAGTTTCAGATTGGTCACCTTCTTTTGAACGTCATAACGGATTCGAAACAAGTCGTTACCTTCCAAGTTGCTTTGTAGTTCCAACCGTTCCTCTCGTTTTCCTAAACCACGATTTGATACATCGTGGAACCAAATGTGTGCGGATACTTTGTTCTTCTCATCAGCTTGTATGTGATAACTTGCACTCAATGAGTTTCTGGGTAGGAAATACGATAGACGGATAGAGTTGTCCTTATCGAATGCTCGAAACCGTTGATCCACACCCAAATATCGAAAACGTTCCTTCTCAAAGTTGTAACAAGCATAAAGTTTAGACTTGGTCTGTGGAGAATAGACAAACTGTGTTTCGAAACTTGGTTGCTTAGGGTCGAACTCAAAAGTCAAAGACAACTGCTTTGGTTCACAAGAAACTTCAAAAGACTCAGCATCGAAAGGTGCCTATTAAAAACTATCCTTCAACAAGTTCTTGAATAGGTCGATAACACTAACCAAAGTAGAAGCACGAAAAGGTCTCTTTGTCATCGAAGACGGCTGCATTCCAAATTTTCACAATCTCAACATTCAAATCTCCGTCGGAAGCTTCTCATCCACATATACAAGTTATCGTAAACTGTTTGTTTCCCTCGAAAAACACTTGAAATAGTTGCAATAGATGGAGACTAGTATTTTCAAAGCAACCAAAATGGATCAGAAATCCTGAGAGTTTTGGGTGAAACTTGCCATAAAGCAGTCGATAGTGTTTTCTGTTTTTCCAAAGCAATTACTAAAGTTTGAACATATCTCTTTCCTCTAGTTTACAAGAATAATATGAGAGTAACTCAAATTCTTTAATTATACCAGAATCTACCCTAACAAAAGCCAAACAGAATCAAGTTAAATAATACGACGAAAACATGGCACAATATGAATAGGAGTAGGGAATTGTCTTAGCCAGCAAGGGCCAATAATATCTCCGTTATAATCCTTCCTATTATCCTTGTTACTATCTAACAAAGGAAGAAATTGCCAAGTTCCTGGTGGAAAAAATATATCTCGATCATTCTCATGGGCAACTATAACAGGAGCAACAAGTAAATTATCTCCAACAGTAAACTCATCATCAATGGTCCAACTTTCAGTAAGTTGTGGACAAGTCCACCATAAAGGACGAATCATAGGCCATCCGGTATTCAGTGACTGTTCCATTGCGTCATCGATAAAGGGCAAAAGTCTCTTTCGACTGGTAAGGAGTTCTCTACATAACTTCACAGTATCTTCACTAAACTGCCAAGGAGCTACGGATAATTGAACACTTGGCATAGCTAAGCTTAATTCTAACCATCGAATAAATAACTCTTCACTCAATTGTCTATCATCATAGCAATTCCCTCCAACAATATCAGGGAGAACAAATGGATATCCAACAATGCCTGCTACTAGAGTTGCTGGAATAATACTTGCCAAACCATTATCAAAGTCCCATACTGAAAATTTATCAAATAATCGAAGAAATGAAACATAAGCTTGACAACCACGACTAGCTGCTCGCACTTCTCGAATAGGAAATTGAGAGGCTATATTGCAGTTCCAATATAATGTATATTCGTCGGGAATGCGAAGCGTTTCTCGAAAGGCTGGATGTTGTGGAAGAAAACAAGGCTCTCCTGCATCAAACTTGAATCCATCTATTCCATATTCTCTTTGAAGTCGATAAAGTTGTTCCAAAAACCATTCACAAGCTTCAGGATTAGTCACATCGAGAGCTTTTACAGTAGTTGGCTGCCACCACCGAAACGATGAACTTGCTATCAGGTCGTTTGAATTACTATTTTGGAGTGTTTGTCTAACAAAGTATTTTTTGGGTGAAGCATCGTTCTTTAAAACTGCTTCCGAGTCTTCATCAGCAAATGGAATGACCCATAATGTAACTAGGAAACCCAAGTCATGCAACTTTTGTACCATCTTTTCCGGATGAGGAAATTTAGTTTCGTCAAATACTAAATCGCCATATTTCCGAGACCATCGATCATCTATTTCTAGGACAGAATGTGGATATCCCCGTTCACATATTTCTTGTGCAAAATTTTCTACATCTTGTTGAGTAATGTCTTGTTTATATCTTGCCCAAGTTGTCCATATAGGTTGTTCAACTAGAGCATGAAATGGTTTACTCTTGTTACATTGCGGTAAATAATCAAGTAGCCGTTCAGTTGCCTTTCGAACATCGGCTTCTATACCTAATACAAAGTCTATGCAAGGATAGGCAGTATGAAATGTCGACGAATTGGATAATGGATGTGTTATGGAAGACAAGTCATACTGTCTTCTTGCCTCTATGTGTAAAATGTCGTTGCCTTGTACTTTAGAATCTGCCAAAGGTAATAATTCTTTAGCAAAATTTTCCAAACCAATGTTCCATTGTCTAGATGCTTGTTGTTGTTGTTTAGGAGAATGTAAACCAATATGAAGAAACTTGGAATGAAAAGAGAAAAACAGAAAGAACGAGACCTTTGGATGAAACCCAAGAAGGGTCTACTAAACCACAAAGACCTTGTGGACCATTATCAAAAGGATAATAAGGACCCAACTCTAAACAGGCACGTTCTGTAGGCCAAAACTGTCTAAGAGAGTGCGCTCCGCCATACCAATGTCCAGAAATAGGCAACTCAAAAAGAAAAGTGGGATAGAAGACTTCCGAGGAAAAATGGCCGTGTTCTTCCAAGTTACCGTAAACCACAGAAATCTCCAACAGCTTTTTTGGGTAAAGCTGCACGGTCAACTTTGTCCCACAAGAACAACAAAACGAACAGTGCTCTGCTTCAATCCTGTTGGAGACAGGATTATCTTCTTGACTAGTACCCGAGACATTGTTTTTTGTGGGTCTCCAGTTGGTCTGCAAGTTGGTGACGCAACAAGGAGGCCAAAAGAAAGTTGCCTTGGCTATACACTGCCATTGGTATGTTTTTGAATTTTCTTCGTTGTTGTTTTCACAGGACTTTCGGAAACACTGTAAAGTTTTTTCTTTCCAACACAATAGCACTCCTCCATTAGGTAATAAAGGCAGCCAAATATCGCTATCTTTAGAGCTTTCCAACGCCATCTTAAAGAAACTTAATGATACACAGATAGTAAGGAAATATTCTGTGTTCAACTCGCAACTGTTTCGTGCTATTCTATGGTTTCAATAACCAAATGAAAAAGATGAATGATAAATTCCAAAAAAAATAGGAAAACCTTGTTAGTTTTTTAACAACATGATAACAGACCTTTATTAAAGCTTCATTATTTCAAAACATCAAAACGTCTCTTCGACCAAATAACATCCGATCGTCGCTTCTTTCAGATTTTGTATCCATTTGCCATATTGATTATCCAAACATGGCACAAGTTTGGGAAGAAACGGTATATATACCTTCTTATGAAGTTGGAAAACCGGAAAAGAATCCCTTATTTCTAGAGAAGAGAGTTTATCAAGGCAGCTCAGGAAAGGTATATCCATATCCTGTTATTGAAAAGATTTACGATCAAAAGCTCGAAAAACCTTACAGAGTTGTATTCCTTGAGAATGAATACATTCAAGTCCAGTTAATGCCCGATATTGGAGGCAGAGTGTATCGATACTTGGATAAAACAAACGGCTATGATGCAGTTTATTACAATCGAGTGATCAAACCAGCTCTTGTTGGTCTAGCAGGTCCTTGGATATCCGGAGGAATCGAGTTCAACTGGCCGCAACATCATCGACCAAATACTTTTGGAAAAGTGGAATATTATTATACAAGAGATACAGAAATTGGAGTTTGCACCTGTTGGATGACTGAAGTGGATAGAATGTACGGAACCAAATGTTTAGTTGCCTTTTCAATATATCCAGGAAAGTCCTTTTTAGAGATTAAGGTCATTTTATATAATCGAACAGCGATTCCTCAAACTTTTTTATGGTGGGCTAATCCAGCAGTACATGTTCATGATCAAACCCAGTCTATCTTTCCACCTGATGTTCGTGCAGTGTTCGATCATGGAAAGAGAGATTTGTCTAGGTTTCCTATTGCTACAGGAGTATATTACAAGGTAGACTATTCTGAAGGAGTGGATATTTCATGGTACAAAAATGTACCTGTTCCTACATCTTATATGGCATACTATTCAAAATATGACTTTCTTGGAGGTTATGACCATCATAAGCACGCAGGTATTCTTCATATTGCAGATCACCACATATCGCCAGGAAAGAAGCAATGGACTTGGGGTTGTGGCAATTTTGGAGATGTTTGGCATCAACAGCTTACCGATGAAGATGGTCCTTATGTGGAGTTGATGGCTGGTGTATATACCGATAATCAACCCGACTTTACTTGGTTGAAGCCTCAAGAGCTGAAGACTTTTACTCAGTATTTCTTGCCTTATAAGCAAGTTGGTGTAGTAAAGAATGCCAATATTGACTTTGCCATTGGTTTGGATAGGAAAGAAGATCAGCTTCATATGTGCATATATGCTTCTTCCAATTTTGAACAGTTGAAGCTTCTTTTGACGGATACTAGAAATGATTCTATTATCTATGAAAACCTTATAGATGTCTCACCTCTGAAGCCTTTTACACATTCCATTACTTGTCATCATGAGAAACCGCATTATATAAAGATGGCACTTTATGGAGAGAAAGACAACTCCATCGAATTAATATCCTATCAGCCAGAATATCCTCATATAGAAAAGTTTCCTGAACCTGCAAAACCAATTGAAGCCCCCGAGCTATTACCAAATACAGAAAGTCTATTTTTAGCTGGTTTGCATTTGGAACAGTATCGTCATGCAACTTATAGACCAGAAGATTATTATTTAGAAGGATTGAAAAGAGATAAGGACGACATTCGACTAAATACTGCTTATAGTGTGCTTCTATTAAGACATGGAGACCATATAAATGCAAAAAAATATTTCGAAAGAGCAATAGTGACGTGTACTCGACACAATCCTAACCCTTCTGATTGTTCTGCTTATTATTATCTAGGACTATGTCTGAAATATGAAAAGCGCTGGGATGAAGCTTTCGATTCATTTTACAAAGCTATTTGGGATTCTCATTATCATAGTTTAGGCTATTATCAACTTGCATGTCTTGCATTTCGTATGAAAGCTTATTCCAAGTCTTTGGAGTTTATAGAAACCTCACTGAAGAAGGATGGTTCCAACTTGCTTGCTCTCAATGCCCGTATTACCATATTGCGCAAGTTGGGACATTTTAAAAAGGCATCTGAATACTGTTATCAAGTTTTAAAAGACAATCCTTTAGAAGCAGCTGCCTTGTTGGAAAATTCTTTGCTTGAAGCAATTGATAAAGAGAAAGGAAACCATAATAGCGTTATCCATGATCAAAAAATGACTTGGATTCGGGTATTGGATGAAGAGCCGCATCAATATCTTGCTTTGACTGAAGAATATTGGGAACTTGGTGATTATGACACTGCAGTATTGATTCTGGAGCAATTGATCACTCAGTGTACAACCAAAGGAATACAAATACCTTTTATTGTATACTATGCCATCTCCTTTCTTCAACAATATATGAATCATTCCAGTTCATTTCCAAAATCAAATTATTTTGAAAGGGCTTCCAAAGCAGATTTACAGCTGTACTTTTCGACTTCTTTATTCGAAATGTTTATTTTGCAAGATGCCTGTAACCAAACTTTGGATTATAAGCCTCATTATATGCTTGGCAATCTTCTTTATGATAAGCGACGGTATCAAGATGCCATTTCTTGTTGGGAAAGATGCATAGAGTTGGAGCCATCATTTCCTACTGCTTATCGCAATCTCTCTTTGGCATATTTTAATAAGCTTAAAGATACTAAGAAATCAAAAGAATATATGGAAAGAGCATTTTCATTGGACACTTCAGATGCTCGAGTATTTTACGAATTGGACAAATTATATCGCATTCTCGGTGTTCATCCCAAACAGCGTTTACAGCAGTTAGAACTATATATGTCACTAGTTCAGCAACGAGATGATCTTATTGTGGAACATGTAACCTTACTCAATAGGGATGGTGCTTATGACAAAGCATTATCCATATTATTGAATCATCGTTTTCATCCTTGGGAAGGAGGTGAAGGAAAAGTTATTGCACAATATACTTTTTGTTGTATTGAATTGGCAAAGAAACATTTGATTTGCAATGAGACAGATGGAGCAATTTCCTATTTGATAAGGGCCATGGAATATCCTTCGAATCTTGGAGAAGGCAAGTTACAAGGAACTCGTGAAAGTGCTATCTTTTATCTGTTGGGCTGTTGTTATGAACGAAAGAATGATAAGTCGTTAGCAAGCCAATATTATGAAAAGGCATCTCAAGGCTCACTTCATCTTGAACCGGTCATGTTTTACAATGACCAACCACCAGAGTTGATATTCTATCAGGGACTCGCATTTCGAAGATTGCAAGACGAAAAGAATGCCAGAAGATGCTTTCATACATTGAAGGATTACGGTGAAGTTCAGTTGTTTAAGGATTTGAAGATTGACTATTTTGCAGTATCGCTTCCCAATATGTTGGTATTTGAAGAAGACCTAAATAGAATGAACCAAATGCAGAGTCGTTTTCTACTGGCGCTGGGATATATAGGTTTGTATGAGTATGAAAGTGCTAAACAACAACTAGAGCTAGTATTAGAATTAGATCCTTGTCACTTGGGTGCCTTTATTCATTTGGAAATGTTGAAGAAGCCTTATGTCGATGTGTTACTTTAAAATAAATTGTTTGCTGCTTTGAGAATTTGGAAGTGTGGTTAGAGAAAGCATGATTTCCTCTTCCGCAGTCGTCAAGTCTAATACAAACTATACTTTGAGAAAGAAAGAAGAGACTGCGTTGAAAAAGAAAGGAGTTTCTTCGTTGGCGTCATCCATTCTTCGACTTTGTGGTCACGAGGACGCAATATATGGACTCGATTTCAATCCCAGAGGAGACTGCCTTGCTTCCTGTTCTTTTGATCGAAGTATATTTTTGTGGAACGTATATGGAGAGTGTAATTCGTTTGGAGTTTTGAGAGGTCACAAAAATTCCATAGGTTCCATTTGTTGGGTCGACAATGAGAAGTTAGTGTCCTGTAGTGCAGATAAGAACGCAGCAGTATGGGATGCTCAAAGTCAAAGTCGAATAAGACAACTCAAAGGACACACGTCTTTTGTTAATGATGTAGCTGTCTCTAAGAATCAGTTTTCATTTATGGCAGCAACCGTTTCGGATGATAGGCAACTTATTTTATGGGACATTCGGACGAGGCATCCACAGCATTTTATTATGCATCGATATCCTTTATTAGCTGTTTCCTTGTCAGCTGATCCCGATGTAGTTTATTGTGGAGGTATTGATAACAGAATTTATGTTTGGGACTTGAGAAAAGGCAATGATTCTCCGTTGTTGGAGTTGATGGGTCATCACGATACTTTAACAGGAATGGATATAACACATGATGCTTGTTTCTTATGTTCCAATTCTATGGATAATACTATACGTATATGGGATGTTCGTCCCTTTTTTGAAGGTTCTGATGAGGAACGTTGTCTGACTGTTCTTCAGGGTGCATCGCATTCTTTTGAACGCAATTTGTTACGTTGTCGATTCTCTACTGATGGGACTTTAGTAGGTGCAGGTAGTGCTGACAAATTTGTATATATATGGGATGTTGATAGTGGAGAATTGCGATATGCTTTGCCAGGTCACGATGGTAGTGTCAATGACATTGTATTTCATCCCGACCAGTCCGTTATTGCAAGTGCCAGTAGCGATAAGACCATTTATATTGGAGAAATTGAAACTTCAAGATAGAATAGGTTAATAACTTGGATGATTCACTTTAACATATGAAGGAAAAATGGAATCATTCCATAAATATAGAATATGATCCATGAGTTATCTACAGACAAGAGAACCCTATGCAAAAAATGAAGTATTCTAAAATAAACTACTACTTCTTATGTTTGGTAACTTGACAATAATTGCACACAAGTAAATAGAGTTGAAGGAACCCGTAGATGACTATTTTGCAAAGGACAACATTCTATCTATCACAACTCACACTTTCACTATTCGGAAGAGTACCATTCGGTTTCCTCGAGTCGTAGATACTTCCAGCAAACACCACCGTTGCTGGAGGCGGAATATGTACAGTAGAATCAAAGACTTGTGAAGAATACAAGTCTTCTTCTTCTACAGAATACGAAGGTCTATACAATTCCTGACAAGTCAAACTCTCATAGTTGTTAGTCTCCACGCTATTTTCCAACAGCACTCTATGAGCTTCACTGGACCCACCATCTATGGGGACTGGCTCAAACTCCGAGCGCGAACTTTCCAACAAACCATTATATTCCTCACATTGCGGAAATTTATTCCATTCCCCTTCTTGGTTTGAAACAATATCTAAATAACTATACGGTTCAATACAGGAACTTTCCATGTCAACTGTCACTTGGCTCCAGTTAGTACGTTCCAAAGACTCTTCTTCGCTATTCGTATCTGGTTCAGCAAGTGGAATAAGAAAACCAAGGTTGGGCCAAAACATATCAGGATGACATATAAAATAATCAATAGGAATACCGTCACAAACTTCCTGCTCAGTTGCCTGCATTGCTCTTCTAAGAATATTCGTTGCTCATCTGTATTGATATGGGGAGAAATGGCAACTTGTAGTATCTCGTGGAATCGAAAGCGACGAGTTTTGGTTTTAGGTTCTGGTGTAATTGGACTTACCACTGCTATTCGATTAGCTGAAAGTGGTCATAAAGTTCTGATATGGTCCAAGGATAGGTCACCCAATCTTACTTCGGATGGCTCCGGTGGTTATTGGATGCCGTTTCATATCGAACCTGAGGAATGGGTCAACGAGTGGAGTATAGAAGCTTTAAGAGTATTTAGAAATCAGTTGAAATATTATGGAAAAGAATGTGGTATTCATATATTTCCTGGTAAAGTACTTCACGAGCATCTTCCAAAGCAAGTTCCCTATTGGACCCATTATGTTAACATGAGAACAGTGACTAGTCCAGATCAAGTTCCCAAATACTTTGAAGGTGCTTGGAAGTTTGAATCACCTATCGTTAATATGGATGTTTACATGCCTTGGTTGGAAAAGCAAGCAAGAAGTCTTGGAGTTGAGATATTATCTCCCATAACCGTGGGTCCTCGCCTAATCGATGCTGCTTTGGCTGCTTATCGACATTTTGCTGCAGAAGTATTGGTCAATTGTACTGGTTTAGGTTCTCGAGAGTTGTGTAATGATAAAAGTGTTATTCCTGGTAGAGGTGCTACTATTCGAGTTCAGTCCAATATGAAAAAGCAACGAGAGTTTGTTACAACTAGTTCTGGTCCTTTTTCTTCCAATGAGTTGCCGACATATATTCTACCACGTGGAGATGATTTGTTTACTTTAGGAGGAACTTATTTTGAAAATGATTGGAATACTCGAGTGGGTCCTGAAGAAGCAATGGATATTCAAAGAAGATGTAGTTTATTAGTACCAGAAATAAAGGATGCACCAGTTGTTTGTAGTTGGGCTGGCTTAAGACCAGTTCGACCGCAAGTTCGACTTGAATATGAAATTCTAGACGAAGATAAGGTTCCTCTTATTATTCATAATTATGGACATGGAGGTAAGTCAATTGTTCTTGAAGACTATTATTCGTAATAATAATAATTATTCATAGGAGCTGGAGTTACAGTTAGTTGGGGTTGTGCCAAGCATGTAGTTACTTTATTGGAAGACTTGACTGCAGTCAATGAACGAAGAATGCTTAGCAGTAGACTTTAGTATTTCAGAAAATGGAAAATAAATTCATTTTTTTTAGTTTCATGAGTTGGGAAAAGAACAATGTGTTCCTTCCGTTATTAACGGAAACTGAAAACAACGAGTCGTCCATAATATCTGAAGAACCTATAAGTACTGATTACTCTTGCAATACTGAATGGATAACAGATAACCAAACATGGTTGACTTCACTAGAAGACTTGCACTTGTTTCAAACGGATGAACAGACTTGTATCGTGTGTTTAAAGAATAGTCAACGTCTGGGAATAAAAGGAAAAGGTTATATGAAGATTCTTGAAGGAAATGTCTTTATACACGGAAATATGTTTGAACCAGATGATAGTTGGATTTACCTTGGCGCTTTGGCTTGGGATCCTTTACTACTCTTGGATTCTGATGATAAAGAAGAACTCTACAAGGTTGAAGGTATTCAACCTCAACCTTCAAAAGATAATTCTTGGGAAAAAATGTCGTGTTTGGAAGATAGATTGAGAGGGGATCCTCATTTGTCACATTTGTTATCTCTTGGCATAGTTGAATCCGTTCAAACTTGTTTGCCTGTCAAGGCTATCATTGCTTTTCGCAGTTATAAATATTCTAAAGGTGACTACGTTGAAAAATTTGTGCAGTCACAGGACAACAACAACTTTGAAAAGCTGATTGATGAATTATATCTCTTGAAGAGTAGAGATATTCAACGACTTGCTCACTTTCAAGTTTGGAATGGTTGGAAAGAATTGCTGATGCATGTAAACTCGAACTGTGCTTCTATGAATGAGAATCTTCGAATATTTCTGGTTTGTGGTGATCGCGGTACTGGCAAGTCAACATTCACGAGGACTTTATGTAATCAGTTACTCAAGTTCCATAGCTGTGTTTGGTTAATGGATACTGACTTGGGACAGAGTGAGATGATGCCTCCTGGAATGGTTTCGTTGATGGAAATCAAAAATTCCTTTCAAAGTACTCCACTTACGCATGAGACATATGACTCCACTATGTCTTATTTCATTGGGGTGGTAACTCCGAGAGAAAGGCTTCAAATATATAAAGACGCAATTCAAAGATTGGCTTCAGAAATGTATTTAGGAGCATGTCGTACTGGAGCTCCGTGTGTTATTAACACACATGGATGGACGTCAGGATTAGGTTTAACAATATTACAATTTTTGTTTCACTTGTTACAGCCAACTGATGTGATTCAACTTGAAATGACGGATAATACTTCAAAATTATCGGAAGAATGGTTTGATTCTGGTCGTTTCAAGCATAATGTTCAAAAATGGAAGTTGACACGTGATCTTTCGACTAGCAGTAGTGGTAACGGTGGTGATGGTATTAGACTAAGTTCTTCAGAAAAAAGACATCTTCAGTTGTTTGCTTATTTTTGTCCAGAATCAGTATTTTTCCTTTCACCTCCTTCCTCAGCTGTTTCTCAAACAGTCGCCTATTATATTGGCAATCATTTTGCGCAACTTCCCGTTTATCAAGTCTTGGTTAGAGACATGCAGGTCTATTCTATCGATGGTGAAGTGAATATGGAGCATATGGAAGCTTTATTGCTTGGTGTTGTAGTTGGCCTTTGTTGGAATGTGGAAAAAACCGATTCTTTAAAAGAATGTGAACCTTTGCGATGTTATGGATTAGGTCTTGTCAAAGCCATAGAACGAGACAGAACCATATTGTATATTTCAACTCCTGTTTGTGAAAGTAAGCTCAAACAAGTAAATACTTTGGTTGTTAGTCGTTTTATTCAATTATCTCCGGCAGCTTATCTTTGGACGGGACCAACAGAACCTCACTTTGTCTCATGGGATGGTCTCTCTTATGCATCTTCTGAAATGAGAAGTCGCAATAATATTCCTCGAAAGCGTTTGTTAAATAAGAAAGATAACGAAAAATGACTATCAAGTCATGAATTTTTCAACTATTGCAGGTAAAGTAAGACAGTACCATGTACAAGTATTGTGATCAGTACTGCCTGATACCAACAGATGATGAGGAACAAGTTGAATGTGCTTAATAGCTATGTTTTCTAAATATATTCTTGTCAAAGGATGTACGTATCTCGATGGCAAACAATCTTCAAGCAGCCAAAACAAAATAGTCCCATCCCATGAAGCACTAATCAACACCTTGTGATTGGTACTTATTTCGAGGCAAGTTATATAGGAAAAATGTTGATACAACTCACACGATGGCAAAAAAGAAGAGTTGGTTGGAAAGGAATCCACTTGCCGAAAGATGCGTATCGTGTCATCTTGGCCACATGAAATAATAAAATGATCGGTTAGAATACTATCCAGAATTTGACCATATGAATTGTCTATGGAAATGATTGATGTTGAGAGATGGACTGATTCTTCAGGGTTCATGAATGGAAAAAGTTGTTCTCGAATAGTAAAGAAATGGAGTTTGTTCTTTGTGTGGCTCAAGAGGATGCATTTGTCTTGTAAAGCTGCGAATCGAATCCAATTTCGAGGTTCCATTCCCGTATCGATGCGAGTTAAGGGATGTTTCTTAAAATAGCATCCAACAAGTTCCTTAAAGTGATCATCTATAATAAAATAGATAGGCAAAATATTTTCAGTTTCTAACAAGGTTTCTCTGTTTAAAACAAATTACCGCGTAAAAATGGATCCATGTTTGCTTCATAGTTGCCATTCATCATCGATAGGAGTGAACTATCATAAGGGTGCCAACTCCACAACCAAATATCGCCATTTATATGTCCACTCGCAAACAAGGAAGACTTATGTTGATGTGCCAAACAACACACTGCACCTTGTACTTGTTCGCAATAAAATTCTGCCAATATTTTGCCACTTGGGATATCAACTAGGCAAATATGAGCGTTGTTCCAACCAACGATGATCCATTGACTTTGTAAAAGAAGACTAATGAACTCTTCGCCTATTGATACACAGGGACATAAAGCTGTTATCCATATTCCTTTTTCTGCGTTGTCGAGGCTTATTCTGTTGGAAAAGAATAATTGCTTTTCAACACCGCTTCCCAATGGAATATACTTTTTGCGATCGAAACACTCTTCATACGCAACTGGAGACTCATTGGCTAGGAATCCGTCAATAGTTTGACTCTCTTCCGATTGTATTTCCTGTAGAGTATCTTCAGGAAAACGATACAGCAATAAACAAACAATACTAGACACTACTAAATACAAGTTGTTGAGAGAACCTTGACTTTCACTACTAGGAGAACAGTGAACAATGGTCCAAAGAACATTTTCTTTTATAAAAGTATGTGAGTTTGTAAGTGACAAACTAGGTTTGCATTCCAGCTTGTAAGCAATTCTGGCGCGTTTGGATAAAAACATAAAATTTAATTCTATGACATCGTTGTTCGTTCCTCGTTGGATGTTCAACATGAACGATTGAATTATCAGAGAAATCTATTCGTTGTCAAGGTTCTTAATTATGATGAAACGGTTTGGTAACTCTCAAGAATTCTCTGAGCATAGTCCCAAGAATTTATTCTATACATGAATTACAAGTGATCGATCAACTCTAAAGTCTCAATGTTCATACAATTCCTTTGCTGAAATCTTTTCCAAATAGACAAGTGCTGCCCTGGCACATGGGCGTTGTTCAGGGTCTTTTCTAGTCATCCACTGAAGCAATTCAAAGAGACTGGGAGAAATAGTCGTCAAAGGCTCCAACTGACTAGACCTTATCTTATGCCATGCTTCACCTGTACTTGGCAAAGGCTTGTTGGCTGTTCTGGCTAGTTCATAGGCAGAGAGACCCAGTGAAAAGATGTCCGCCTTTTTCAAATCTTTGTAATCTTCTTGAAGTAACTCTAATGAGAGATATCGCGAGTCACCTTCAAAAACATCCTTGCCAATGTTAGAACATTCTTGTTTTTCATCTGGTACACAAGTTACTAAACCCAAGTCTCCAATCTTATACAATCCATCGTGTGTTAGATATATATTTTCAGGTTTGATATCCAAATGAACGACTTGTCTATCATGTAGGTAACAAAGTCCTTGCAATACTTGCTGAAGAAAATTGACCAGTTCTGCTGTCTTGAATATAAGTTTCTCATCTTTCCAAAGAGACATGACCGATCCGTGTTGGCAATACTCCATTTGAATATACAACATGTTATCTTCCTCCCATGAGGTATAATACCTCACAAAGCTTGGACATTTACTAAATGCTGCTAATGCATGAATCTCTTTTATAGCTCTGTTCCTTTCACAAAGACTGGCATACTTTCGAGAGATTAATTTTATAGCATAAAGACAACCGTCCAGTCTTGCACGACATTTATATACTTTGCCAAAGGAGCCAGAGCCAAGCACACCTAGTTCTTCGAAATCTCGAGTATATCTCGAAAGCTGTAAAACCTGCTGAAGTCTTTTAGGGTTACCATCAAAACTAGAACATTGTCCATTTTCAAGTGTACCAAAAGATAAAAATTGTTGCGTTTCATCAATAACAACAGAAGAAGAACGTTGTTTCTGAGCCCCTTCATCCAACCCACAACAACTTTCATCAGAACCTTCTCCATCGACAAGACTTATAAAAGGATTAAAAGTGCGATACAACATTGGAATGAGGCGCATGGAGTTGTCTACAGAAGCATCAAGATAAGATGAAGTGGATGCATCAAATGACGATGCAAAACTTTTCATTCTCTTATCCTCTAAGAAATGGAAACAGTAAGATTCGTTGAAAGAAGTTTGATCATACATCAAGTCCTTGTCCTCGGTATTCTCGGAAGGAAAGTTTCGAAACGGAGACAAGAAAGAAAGCCTTCTAGCTAAGGTTTTCAACTCTTTGTTTTCTTTGTTGGAAGCTGGTATAACAGTCTCTTCCTGGTCTTGATTTTTCAAATTTGTAGGCTTCTTCTCCAAAGACATAGGCGAATCAATGACGAATGGCTTCGTACTCTCTGGACTAGCAACAGCAACCTTCGAGTCTAAGGACTCCGCGTTGTCGAGTAAAACCAAGTTACTGTGCTCTGTTTCCGTAGTGTTACGGAAGTTGCTATCAGTTCTGGAAATGTTGTCTTCATCAGACAAGACAACACAACTAGTCGCCTTCCTTGCAGTCTTTAGTTGTATCAACTGCATGACATTTCTTCGTTGTTGTTCTTCTTCCTGCGTGAAGAACCGCTTTTTACGTCGAGCTTTAAATTTTTTATCTTTGCAAGGTGTGCAAGGTACCTGCTTGTTCATTTCTTCACAACAGTCTTCAGTTTTAGTAACAAAGTTGCTTCGTCAGTGAAATTTATCAACTGATTTATTTTATGAAAATACGATTTGAATTTGAAGTGGCGGGTTTGACATGAGGGTTCTCAAACAAATAATCTTCTCTCTTCAAAATGGACTGAAAATGAAAGAGATTTCATCTGCGATAGATTAAGTATAAAATATTAGGGTAAATTTGTTATTGGAGGTTTCTGAAGATGTAGGATATCAGGGAGAAGTTCACCCAAACAGTTGTGATTCATGTCGACGGCACTGCAAAGGGCATCGTGATATGGTATCCGAGAAATCTTCTAGAAAACTCTATTGCTTTCTACGCTAAAGCTCTGTAGAAAAATCTAACAAAGCATCTGATTTAGTTTTAAATCTGTTATGTTCCATACTCGTTCTTAGTTTGCAATACTTTTCACCTCTGGTCATGTTTGACTCAAAGCAAGACTGATGAGCAGAAAAAACATGTAAAAAGGCTTGGAAGTTGTCTCGGTTGTTGTCAGAAGTGACTTATCCACTCCCATCATAGTTGAGCCGAAAAAAATGCAAGATGATATGGTGTCAAGACCTCCTTATGACTCATCCAAAATTCGTCAGTACCTTCATTTGGCTCTATTATTTCTTCCTTCTCCGAAAGTAATCCGCATAATCCATCCGTGATACCCGCATTTCCCTCCTGTCCTATATCTCCTTCAAGCCTTTTATAAAGGAATTAAAGGCTAATGAAGGCAACTTAAAGAATAATTATCTTGCAGAAAGTCGATTAGTTTTGTCAAATCCACAAGAACAGCCAACAATCAATCATAAAGTGTGTTCATGTTGATAGTTTAACTCATGTCCTGCCATACGACACAATATAAAGCAATGTATGGTCAACGAACCCTTTCAATGTCCACATGAATCGCTAGATGATTAGGTTTTGATGTCTTCATCTTAACAAAATTATCTTTAAATTTTACCTATTGGAACCACATTGAGATCAAGAATGGCTAATATTATATGAAATTTTTATCTTCTTCGGTCTACGAGAAAGGAAGGCAACTGGTAACATATTTTGTCTATTTGAATGCCTGTCTTACTGATTATAAAGAGACATCGAGCAGAATTTTTTTTGTATAGAACACTTTTGACCGTCCAAGCAACCAGGAGATCACTTTGGATAGAACAAGCCAGTTTTGTGGAAGTCAAATTATAATAGACTTTACCACAGTCGTTGATTTTTGCCTAGTCATATCTAATAAATTCCGCCAAATTTTCGAAGTTGTTGAATTAGAAGGAAAAGACCCCTGTTTACCGGATAGTTATAAGTGACGCTTCTTGTCTGAAGCAACAAAGGAAAAGTGGCACCATGCTACTTGAGAAGAATGTGCTGGTAAAATAATAGAATTCTACAATAGAAACAAATATTTAAACAGTCGTAGATGTTCTTTGTGTATAGAAAAACATTCTCCAACTGTCTCCCGTAATAAACACATACTGTTATTAGTTTCTTTGTCGTAAGAATCTTTTGACAAAAACGGCATCAGCATGAATCTCTCCGGAAATTTAAGGAAATGGTGATTGAACGCATTAGAAGAGGGCTATGGAGGAAGGATCTGAAAGACAGAAACATAGTTTCTTCTAATTCCATACTTTTTCAAGACAGCCGACTTCACGTTCGTATACATTCTTGCGTTGTTGAATAATCAAATGTAGTAATTTTCAAGCTACTTTCCAGGATAAAAATGTAGCTCCGAAGCAAGGCACCTTCAATAAAGTGAAAATTTCTGAAAGACGAGACTTTGAAGTTTATTTATTTCCATGAGCCTAAATAATCGAGTTCTACCAGCGTGCCTTGGTAGGAGCGGATGCTTAATTTTTGCAGGTTGCTTTCCCTACAACAATAAAGAAGATTTATGTTTGCGAGTCTACTGCAGAGTTCTGGCTAAAATGGCAGGTATGGTATTCTCTGAAGAAAATGATTATTTTGTGGAGATGGTATCATCTATTTATCAATGATGTCCAAAGAGGCTTTGGAACGTCAAACAACTTTTATTGGAAAACAAGATTGTGCCTATTGTGTATCATTCTGATGACAAACCTGTTTTGAAGAAGACACTAAATCAGATATGGAAATAGGGAAAATTTAGAAAGATTATGGAGTTCATGTTTCAACCGTATTTTGAATAAACTTTGGAAACATTCAGTAGCATTTCTTACCCTTTCAGCGATAATGAAAATTGTCCTTAATTTGTTGAGGTCAGTTTTTTAAATTTGAAGGTCTCCAAAGATTTACTAGACCCTCCTATTGGTGTAAAACAATGTTGGAGAAGCGAAATCTTGTAAGAAAAACTAAACGACAGATAACATTGTGACTAGTTTCGATGCCAAAGCATTTTGTAGCTCACCATTATTTATTGAGCCAAGGAGTATGATATTGTCATCGAAACATGATTGCTTCAATGCTATTAATTTGAAGTTTAAACAGTGTGAAGTCCTTGTACCTTCAGACTGTTAGAACTATCAATCTTCTAGTAATTTTTCATCTGTAGCCAGGAACACAAGTTATATGACTAGCATTAAGCAAGGAGTGTTGTGCTTCGTTCTGTTGTCAGATGAAAGGTGACCAAATGGTTCAACTTCAACTTTCTTTAGTATTTCGAAAAGTGTTTAAACACCAAATTCGTAATTGTTAGTGTCATTGCCTATTCCTTTAACAGTTTCCATGGATCCAGATTGATGATGTGAAAAAGCAATCAATTTTCTCTTCGTAGAGAAGCGAAACAGTTATCATTCTTTAGTATCTTTCGCTTGAACAGGAAATGAGTAAGTTTCGGAACTGGAGACAGTAGAAATGACAAAAGCAACGAATCGTTCTCATTCAGACACGCGTCAAGCATTTATTCAACTCACGAAAGTAGCAAGCAGCTAAAGGAGACCATATCACTAATCTTCCATGTTATGCTGATTTACTTGTTTCTTCTGTAATTTAGACTTTAGATAAGTTGTCAAGTTGCGACTATTTCTCTTCATAAGTCCGACAATGCCTCCATCAAATTGTTCCCGTACTTCTTCGAGCGTCTTATTTTTGGTCTCAGGGAGAGTTAGAAAATCCCAAAAATAGAAGAAACAGGTAAAAGCCAAGTATAATCCAAATGTTCCAATGTGACCAATTGCGTCTGTAGTCTTAGTAAAAGTTTTGGTTGTTGTAAAGGCACTAATGAAAATCCAGAATGCTGACCAAGCAGCGCCATAACTTCTTACTGGCAATTCATACATTTCTCCACACATAACCCACTGAACAGGGTTGATTCCAATATTTCCATTACCGTTGATCAAAGCCCATCCCACCAAAAACAGACCTGCCCTGCTTGATGCAGTATTTAGACTAAAGCCTATCATTCCGAATACTATTCCCAAGATAACAAAGGGCAAAGACAATATTAGATAACAGAATCTACGACCAAATTTGTCTAAAGCATAAAAAGCAGGTATAGAACTGGCAAGGCTCCAAAATCCCAAAGGAATCTGAGCATACACAGCTTTCTTAGCAGTAACTCCAATTCCTACTAAAATTGGAGTCATATAGTAAGCAATTGCAGTGCCACCGCTAAACTGAGAAGTGAAGCCTAACATTGCTCCGGTCACAAAGGGAGCGCGAATCCGTGGATTGGAAATAATTTCCTTTATATCACCAAAGAATCCTCTCTGGAACTTTTTCCTCTCGTCAAGTTCTTCTTCAACGAGTTGTCGTGCATATTCAAAGTCTCTCAATGAATCAGGTCCATCTCCATGGTATCGAATCCAAACTTTCTTTGCTTCTTCGTTTCTATTATTCTTCATATGCCATCTCGGACTCTCTGCAAACATTACTACACCAACGAACTGAATAAATGCCACTACGAAGCCTGAACCCAAGAATAGACGCCATCTCCACATTGTATCAACTTGAATGGTTATTGATAGCCATATATTTGCAATAAATCCGCCTGCCATCTGAAATGCATTGTAAGAGTTTAGATTGCCTCCTCTAGTTCTCCAAGGAGCTACTTCTGCAATATAAATGTTCATGATCATGCTTTCCTGACCCATGCCGACTCCCATGATGAGTCTTCCAACAACAAGCACTGCATACTCTTTACCGAAAGTTTGCATGCAAGTTCCAACAAAGTATAATATGGTACAAGTCAGCAAAGCTTTCTTTCTTCCTAACAAATCACTGAATGGAATGGCCCTTAAACGATCTGTAAGTAACTTGAACTGACTAGAATGGAAATAAGCTTACGTCACAGAGCCGAGAGTAGCTCCTAAGGACGCTCCTGCAGATATCCACGACCATAGACTAGCACTAATATTTAAATCTGGCTCCGCGTAGATAGACGCAGTGCCTATGACAGATTGGTCCAGACCCATCATCATTGCTCCAAAAGCTGCAAAAAACTGAAACCAATGAAGGAGCCAAGTACCCGACTCATCTATTTGTTGCTTCTGACTTTCCTCCTTTCTTACTGTAAGGCTGTCAGAATGCTTTGGGCAATCTTCAAGATCATGAGTTGTTAATACTTCTTCTTCTGCTTGTTTCTCCATCGATTAAAAAAACCACGCTTTGAATAAGTCCCAGGAGTTTATTTAAATCATTCGAGTAAAAATTGATCTGAAAACATCCGTTACAATTACTCTGAAGGGACAGCAAATGGAAGCTTTGGAGAGATCCAATTGATGGACGTTCCTGTGGACAAATATCAATGCGTTGCCGTCCAAAAGACAATGCTAGTTAGCTAGCACAGCTGTTCAACAATGTTTGAACAAATGTAGTTTCCTTTAAAATGGACCAAATACGAGTTCCTTCAGAAATCGAGATCAGCAGAAAAGTTAAAAAAACGTATAAACATTCTTTTATCCACCGGTGTTACAGACAGTACTGCTATTACTGAACAAACCAAGAAAGAATATTATCAAAGTTTCTATTTGGTTCAGTAAAACTACTCATGGAAATCTTAAATTTGACAATTTACACCTTCAAGTCTCAATGACTCTGAATAATAAGTCTTTGCAAGGTCCAATATAGTAGAAGGTTGCAAGTTACGTATCCCTTCTTCTCCCAATTTGATCAAAAACTCAGCAAATGTACGACAAGGGTCCTCCATTCGTTGTTGCTTTTGAAAATTTAGGTTGCATTCATCTTTTTTGCTCTCTACTCGTGATATATAAGAGCTTATATCTTTGTCAGGATTGAATGTTTGAAAATTTTCGAAGTTTTCAAAGTCTAATGTATAATATTTAGAACCTGTATTGAATGCATGGCATTTTCCCCCCTCCGTCTTCCGTTGCGTAGACTTGCTATCTGAGCTTGCATCTTCTACTGAAGCTTCTAGCGAATTGGAGATTAAAAACTCTATCTTTTGTGGAGTTGTCTCCAATTCTTCCTGTTCTCTTATGCTAAGTAGTTCCGGATGGTACTCTAGCTCTTCTCTCTTTTGAATGAATACCTCTGTCATTCTTCTTATGCCGTTGATTCTCTTTACATTAACACCCATTTCGTTTTTGTGTTTCCTTTGCTCTATTTCCATGTTTTTCAAAAAGGCTATGGCCCTATCAAGTCTTTGAAAATATCTGTAGGGCCATTTCTGTATGCCATAGCTTTTTAAAGAGTTTCGAAGCAAGCTACAAGAGACTGAAAGTTCCTTTGATGCAATATGAATTGGTTTTCTAAAATAAGGTTTCAAAAGAGACAAAGGTAAGGAGTGAGGTTTTCGCTTGGTCATCTTCAGGTAAGCAGAACCGGAGTACCCAAAGTAGAAATGAACGGAACCCATTGAGTGATGGTCTCAGAATTTGGCTTAGACCGTCCTCGAGACAGTTTGGGTCACACTTCACTATTTTCTTGATTTGTCAATATCGTCTAACAGAAAAATTAATAGCGCTCTTTAAAACAATTTCAACGACCCTCGTTCAAAAAGCAATAAATTATTTACGGTCTATGGCATATCAAGGTGTAGCGTCGTTCGATTCCAGAGCAATAACTCTCAATGGCAAAAGGACTCTATTGTTGGGCGGTAGCTTACAGTATCCAAAGATTCATCACACTCAGTGGAACAACACACTGAAACTGGCAAAGGAATGCGGACTGAACTTCCTCGACATATGTAAGAAGCCCTTCTGAATGGAAAGTAATTTACACTCTCTAGATGTATTCTGGAACGTTCATGAAAAGAAACGAGGCATCTTTACTTTTACGGAAGAAGCCGACATATTTCGTTTCCTTCAAATGGCTCATCAACATGGACTTTTGGTGATGCTTCGTCTTGGACCTTACATTTGTGCCGAAACAAGTTATGGTGGATTTCCTTGTTGGCTGCGAGAAATTCCAGGTATTCTCAACTTGTTGTTTCCAGACCAGAGTTCCAAAATCATGAAAACTAGGAATTCAGTTTCGTACGTACAATGATCCTTTTATGCGCGAAGTGAAAAGATGGTTATTTTATATAACTACCTTGTTGAAAGAAAAAAGGCTCTTTTTTCCTCAAGGAGGACCAATCGTATTGGTACAACTTGAAAATGAGTACGACCTAGTGAGTAAAATTCAGCTCTCCAAGGGAGAACAATACCTCAATTGGTACAATGAACTTTATCGAGGTATTCAAAGTCTTTTCTTTTATAAGAAAAAACACAAAACCCAACTTAGAGCTCGCCTTTGATGTTCCTCTTATAATGTGCAGAAGCAGTCCTGAAGAAGTTGGAGAGTTTTGTTCTTGTAGCAAGGAGCCAGAACTTTCCACCATTGCAAGTGTAGAGACTTGCATCGAAACCTTCAATTCATTTTACGGACATAAGAAAATTGCTGATTTGCGAAGAAGAAAGCCTCATCAACCTATCCTCTGGACGGAATTTTGGATTGGCTGGTAGGGTTGCTTGTAACAGTAGTCACTGGACCTTCGTCTACTTACTTTTTTTAGGTATGATATTTGGACCTCCGCTCCGAGAAAACGTTCGACAGAGGTAAAAACATTCACAGAACGAATTCACTCCACTTTGCTCATAAAGTTTAAAGGACGTCATTTATGCTGCACTTCGATTTATAGCGCAAGGTGGTGCAGGTTTCAGTTACTACATGTTTCATGGAGGCACTCATTTTAACAACCTTGCCATGTATTCACAGACTACTTCCTATTACTTTGACTCTCCTATTGATGAATATGGAAGACCGTCTTTTTTATTTTATATGTTGAAAAGAATCAATCATATTCTTCATCAGTTTTCTTCTCATTTATTGTCTCAGGATCATCCTCAAGTTCTTCATCTCTTGCCTCAAGTAGTAGCCTTTATTTGGCAAGAACATTCTTCACAACAAAGTCTTTCCTTTCTCTGTAACGATAGCGAGCAAATTGCATATATCATGTTCCAACAGTCCATGATGAAAATGAATCCTCTCTCCGTAGCTGTCTTCCTTGAAAACGAATTGTTGTTCGACTCATCGTCTGGATATGATTGGCAAATACCATTCAGAGATTTTAAACCACTTGAAAGGGCATATTTTCGTGAATTGAAAACTTTTCAGCTTGATATTCCTATTCCACCTCTGAGTTCAAGCTGTGACTTTTCCCAGTTACCTGATATGCTAAGTGTGACACAAGATGAAACGGACTACATGTGGTATATCTCGAGTGCAACGTTGCCAGTCAGCTCCAAAGAATTTACTTGTGAAAAAGTTTTGCTTCAAATAGAAATGGCTGATTTGATTCATTTATTCATCAATCAACAATACATGGGAAGTTCTTGGATAAAGATAGATGATGAAAGATTTGCCAACGGAAAGAATGGATTCCGGTTCTCTATCGAATTTGAAAACAGTGTGTATCCACAGCCTGTGTTTTCATCAAACAGCAAGCTGTATGTATCTATCTTGGTTTGTTCCTTGGGTCTGATAAAAGGAGAATTTCAGCTGTGGAAAGGAGCAACCATGGAGAAAGAAAAAAAAGGACTATTCAAACAGCCCATAATACACTTCGTTGTAAAGCATTCCGAACTAGAAACAGAGACGATTCCTTTGTCCTTTACTTCCTCGTGGGCGATGATGCCGCTATCTATTATGAAAGACCATCAGTCCGCTTTTGTAAAAGAATACAACATCAAGAATGTAGACAAGCCATTATCCCTAGGTCCTACTTATTATAAGCAAACAGTCATTATAAACAAAGCCATGATTGACGCGGTAGGTGTATGATTCAAGCATATTGGTTGGCAACTCAATTTATGTATAACATAGTTAAAATGGGGCCTTGTCATTGATTTTTCCAGTATGACGAAAGGAATCTTTCGTTGGAATTCCTTTTGTTGTGGTCGCTATTATAGTATACAAGTTTTAGGGAAGGAAAGAGACCCGTCCTTGAGAAATTCACCAGTCCAAGAAGATCATTTATTCAAGAGTACACAAAGATATTACCATATTCCAAAAGGAGTATTACAAGAAAGAAATGAGCTGGAAGTCTTTGAAGAAATTGGAGGAAATTTCATGCAGTTGCGTATACTGTTTGTGGAGTGATAAATTGGAGATTGCCAAAAACTAGTTTTTATCCAATAAAGCTGAATGGCAACTTATTCCACAAAATTCCTTACTTTTGAGTAAATGATAACAAGACTAGGTTATCAAGTTGTCTAAACACAAAGCTTGTATACTATTGTGGAAAGCAACTCGATACATATAAGCTATTTCCAAAATCCTTCTAAAGGAATGGGTAAATATATTTGTAATAAGAGTGAAACAACTCATGATCGCAGGATATCGTAAAAGTACTAGTCAGAAGGCAAATTACCACGTTAAATAAAATAGATAATCAATAGATGAGACACAAAAAACATAATATGACAAGTCAGGAAAGCGAGTTCCGATATCTTATATGGCTTGAATAAATCACCTGTCCTTACGTTGATTGCAACTCCCGTTTCAAATTCTGTAACGCAAAAAACCGACCATAGGGTGTCGATATTCCTTGTTTGCAAAAAGGACAAAAATTATCACCTTTTCCAATAACAACAGGAAATCTTTACATGAACTGAAGTGGCAAGGAACTAGGTGAGCTACTATTTCCTTATAGAAAATTTCACAAGAAAGTTGCTCAAGCGAAGGGAAAACTGCGAATAGGCTAACCAAGAAAAGACGCGGGCATCCCAATCCTCTCTCTGGATCCTCTAGTTCTTGTAAGAGAAGACCGAAAAAGTCTTTGAACATAAAGTTAGGAGAATAACTTCACCCTCGTTAATCCTGTGCCCAGTTCCATAGAATGGCGAGATAACATAGAACTTCTTCAAGTATCGTGAAAACAAAAAGGACAGACTCCAAGGAATCCGCTTTAGTAATAGTAGTTCACGTTTAAGCATAGTCTATATTAGAACCTTGACATCATGGCGCTTTCCTCAGTTTATCTAGAAATCATAATATACAACATACATTTTGTGTGAATATTTTTTTCAAATGTCCTACTGAAAGATTATGTCTTCATCTCTTCCATTTGTAACAATACACAATCTTTACACAGGAAAAGAATGGCACAATGATAAGAAGATACATTTTCCGTTTCAAAGCCAATATATTGATATAAATTGAAAACTCAAATAGATATCTCTAATAATCTTACTTTGTATGGTAGTGAAAAGAAACATTTTTTTTGCTTTTAAAGTTCTCAAGTGTTTCTTGCATAATCTTACGATAGAAACGACAACGAAAACAAAAAAACTAACCTTGGTGAAAGCGACAACATACGGTTGCCGGGAATCGAACCCGGGTCACGTCCGTGGCAGGGACGCATTCTACCATGATCCAGTATTGATTCCTTCTAGACCACAACCGTTGTCCAGCCTTCTCCAATAGACTACTTTCAAACAAAATGATTTTCCTATATAATAAATTAAATAGCTTGTCATAAATTGCTTTGGCGGCTTCAAGTAACTCTCCTTTCAGAAATCAACTTTGTGGAGCTAGGATTCTTTGAATAGATACACATAGCCATATGCATTCCGAATCCATGAACTGTAATGGACACGAAAAAACCTTATCTTCGGGTATCATCGGTATAGAAGTGTATTTTCCACAGACGGTGGTTTCGTTGAAGGAGTTGGAAAAGTTTGATGGGGTTTCGCAAGGGAAATATACTATCGGTATGCTTTTTTCATCAAAAGTGCCTTTTGGTACTTGTTTGAGAACTAGAGAAACTTTGATTCCTGACCAGTGCTTTCTTAGGTCTTGGACAAGATAACATGAGTTTTTGCGGTGACCGTGAAGATGTGATATCAATCGCTATGACTGTATTGGATTCGTTAGTATCGAAGTATGGCATAAGTTATGGTGACATTGGCCGTTTAGAGGTTGGCACTGAAACAATTATCGATAAAAGCAAGTCTGTAAAGACTGCCTTGATGCAGCTTTTTGAGTCTTGCGGAAACACAGAAGTCGAGGGTTTGGATACCACCAACGCCTGTTACGGTGGAACTCAAGCGTTGTTCAACACACTGTATTGGTTGGAATCTCCATATTGGAACGGCAAATACGGAGTTGTTGTTATGGCAGACATTGCAGTTTATGCTCCAGGACCTGCCAGACCAACTGGAGGTTGTGGTGCAGTTGCTTTGCTTTTGGGAAAAGGGAAGGAAGTAAAACTCATTCCAGAGGTGCAGTTACGAGCTACTCACATGGAAAATACTTATGACTTTTTCAAACCTAATCTTTCCTCAGAATATCCAACTGTAGATGGTGCGAAAACTATTAGCTGTTATCTTCGTGCATTGGATACTTGCTATTCTCGTTTTATCCATCGCGCTGAAGGACTTACCAAACAAGACAACTTTTCACTACAAGACATTGATTATATTGTGTTTCACGCACCTTTTCATAAAATGGTGCAAAAATCTTTCGCTCGCCTACTCTTCAATGATTTTAAACGTGACCCTGAGAATACTTTTTTCAAGGACGTTCAACAGTTTGGAAATATTTCTATGGAAGCTTCTTATAGCGACAAAGATTTAGAAAAGGCATTTGTTACTTTATCGAAAGCTTTGTATGAAGAGAAATGTGCGCCTGGTACTTTCCTCGCCAAGAATATTGGCAACTCATATACAGCATCGTTGTACGGTAATTTGGCTTGTTTGATTAACGAAAAAGGAAACGATTTGATGAACAAGCGCATTGTGCTTTTCTCTTATGGCTCAGGTTTAGCTTCATCTATGTTTTCGTTGAAAGTAATTCAATCAGTACAACCTATAGCTCAAAAATTGGATATGAGAACGCGTCTCTCTTCTCGTATATGGATGAATCCGGAAGATTTCACGAAAACCTTACAATTACGTGAGCAACGTTATGGACAGATGGACTATTCGCCATCCAACTCAATTGATTCATTGTTACCTGGGACATTTTACTTGGAACAAGTGAACTCGATAGGTTGTAGGAAATATAACCGAAAATAGTATGTCGTTTCTCATTAAACAAATCGGAACTTACTCTCGATCTGCAATCCCTTTGTTTCTTTATTTCTTTATGGTGCATCCCAACGATATCCAAAACGACTCAATAGGCCTTTAGCTAAACTGGTAGGAGCGGTCAACGTATTCGATATTCTATTGGATGAATTATCTCCGTGTTCAACGAGATTGTTGTTTGAACCACTTGTCAGGTCTTCTTGTTCCTTTCTATTATTAAAGTTGACAGTCTTTTTAAGCTCTTCCAATCGAGACTCCAACGCTGCAATCATTCCTTGTCTTCTATAAAAGTCATTTTCATTTCTTAACAACAAGTCGACGCCTTCCAAAAGAGCTTCAAAGTGTACAGATCCATATTGTATCACATGTGAAACCATCCATTCCATTTGTAACTTTTTGATTTTCTTTGTCAACATTTCTTCATCCTCATCCAACCATTGAACAACCCACTGATCATCCTCATCAAATACCTGATTAATAGCTTCCAACTCATTCTCTTGAGTATTCATTACAGATTCTTTCCTGATTTCTTCTTCTTGTACAACATTTCTATACTGTGCAGCCCACTTTTTCAATAACAAAGTACATTCCTCATGATTCAAGGAAGCATTGGCTTGCATCATCCATTTTCGAACAGAATCTTCAGCTAATCTTCTTTGTAACCTCCAGAAGAAGAATGAACGAGCCTCTTTCCAAGGAACAATCTTTCGAATGGCCTTCTTTGCCAACATCCTACCAGGAGTGTCGTGTAAATCAGCAAATGTCAAAGCAATTCGTCGATAAATAGGCATCAATTCTGATTCCCTTACACGAATGGCTGCTAATATTTGTTGTCTTTTATCATTTCCTCCTATTTGAGATAATCGTGGAGAAGTAGCATTATTCGTTGTTGAAGAAGATTCTTCGTGACTCAATGGGAGTTGCAATTCCTGATCTAAGGCTTGCAATTGTGGGTCCAATCTGTGCATCGTTTTCAACAATTCCCTTTTGCGATATTTTACATCAATAGTTCCTTCAGGTTCTAAGACACCACCTCGTGAAGTTTCATCTGCATACATTTCAATATGTTGTGAATTAATCTTTGTATCCAGAACAACCCAAGCTCCACCTCTCAATTCTCCATATGGTAATATATAAACAAATACGGGTTGTGAGTAAGTTCTCAAAGCATCCACTATCATGCTTCCATATTTCAATATTTCATCATACATGTCACGCATACCGCCACTAAAACCTCTCCAATTGGCTAAAATAAATAAAGGAAGTCCTTCTCTATTCATATCTCTAATGGCTTGAGCCGTCTTAAAAGCAGAGTCTGGATACCAAACTTGACCCGCTTGTATAATCACTTTCTCAGTTGTTTCTGGAGAAGCAGGATCAGCTGGATATACTTTCTCCATCGTTCTTGTTTCTGGAACAATAACACCCACAGGAATTCCACCTAAACGTGCTCTACCACATATAACAGTTTTGGCCCAACCAGACATTGCTTCCATCCAACTTCCACGATCAAAAAAGCCACCAATAAAACAAGTCTTTGAAGTTATTGTATTGGTACTCCATGAAGACATTCCACTAACAGACTCAAATTCCACTTCGTCAGGAGAACCAGAATGCAAAGACTCCATTCCTGCAATCAGATATCTCGGATCATAAGGTGACTTGGATGGTTGGAAAGATATCTCTCTATGAACAGGATCCATGGGTTCAATAATAGGTAACTTGTCATATCTTTTTTGAGGCACAAAACTAAGCCATTCCAAAATATTATCCACACCTGCCAAGTCATCTTTCACTACTCGTTGAGAAACTCCGTTTTTGAACATCACTCGAATACCTCCCAATTGTTCATTACTTACATAAACATCATGACCCAAAACTTTGTTCAAAGCTGAAAATCCAGTAAGTATAATAGGAGCAGCATTCTCTTTCTGAATAACTCGCTCTCCTAATCGCACCAAATATGCACCAATTCCAACACTACGAGCAGTTACATAAGTTATCGTAAAAGTTTGTTCATATGCTGCACTCGTTTCACCAGCAATCCAACCTGAACCAACCAAATTCTCTACTCCTAATCCATCTTCTGAACCTATTATATCTTTGATCATAAACCTTTTACTATCATTCCAATCCACAATAAGGTCGTTATCTTCTGCAATTACTTGAACACTAGAACCAATGTTCTTCAAATCTTCTTCACTAACATAAAAATGACGGAAACCTTTGGAAGGATCTCCTTCATCTACCCAATCTACCTTGAAACATCGACGTACTTCTTCTGCCAGACCGATTCGTGCTCCACTATTGGCTGCAATATAAATTCTAGGAATACCTTCTTGACTAGCTAAATGACTAGCAGCTGCAAATAATCTATCTTCTTCAATACTAAGTGAACCACTCAGATGTGTTATATCACTACCAATAACTATAACATCTCTTCCACCGGGATATTCAGGAGTTCTTAGAATAGCTCTCCAGGCCACCATTCCAATACTATTCTGTCCCGGTTCTCTATGAACAGCCTTTAGAGTTTCATCTTCTTCCAATATTAACTCTGTGAATTCGGCAACTCGGGAAGGAACTTTTTGTCTCTTGAAGCCTTCCAATCGTCGTTCTTGACTATATTTTCTCCATCTTTCCTCCAATGCTTTGGTAAATAAATGACGGAAATCATAAATATACGTAGTTTCCAAAGTTTGTGCCAAAACACGTTTGCGTTGTAATTTATCCATAACTTGATAAGGTTGGTCAACTGCAGTTCCATGTAGATGGCCAGGATTGGAAGGATCTAAAGTCATCAAATGAGTAACGCCTGATAATGGGTCCAACTGCTCTAAATATCCTTCCACTTTCAAAGAATGTCCCGTAGGATTGAATAGAATAAAACGTAAAGGCCAAGCAACCGAAGATTTGTGACTTAATGAATAGGAACGAGCTCTCGAGGCTTTAGCACCATTTGCAGAATGACTAGCATTGCTATTAAGGAAATTGGAATTGCCACCATGTAAAGTATTACGAAACACTTGAACACGGACTTCAACTACAAATACTCGAAGTTTGAAGCATCGAGCTGCATAGCGAAGAAACATGCGACGACAAATGGCTTCCACTTCATCGGAATCGATGGAAACCTAATACAAAAGAAGAATGTAATTAGATATTCAATGAATATGTAAAAAAGTGTACACTTACTGGTGGTAGTACACATAAAAAGATGTGATTAAATTCCGTATATCTGAAACGTCTATCACAACGAGCCATTTCTAAGGCATCCAAAGACTCTGCAAAGCTTCTTTCCGCTTCAGGAATAGAAATGGCCACTTCATTAGGTAACAATAGAGCATCTGCATTCCTAATGAAAGAACGTACAAAGAAGCGAGTATCCATATCCTTATTTTCTGAAAAGTCCAATTTCGATGATCTCTTATCCTGAGCATAAAATACGTGAATAGAATGACTAGGATATGGATATCTCGTAATTTGGAAATTCATCATACGATGAAGTTCCAACTGAAATGCCATTGGAGGATCAATATGTCTATAAATGAGATCCTCAGAATAGTCTGATGAAGAGCGAAATGTATAGTATTGAGGAAAAGTGTCTTCATTCTCGGACAAGAAAACAATAAATGTCACCAACTTGATACCAGCTTTAATCATTCTTTCCTTTCTTTGTGGTGAAGAATGTAATAAATCCTTTAAAGAAAGAGCAAATGGATCAATCGAAGCATTGCTATTATCGAAATGCTGTTGGTCGTTATTGGAAGATTGTTCCACCTCTGAAGATGTTTGAGATAATACATCACGTTTTTTGGGTGATGAAACCAAAGTATCTAGCCAAGGAACACAAAGGGATAATATGTGAACTTGTTGCTCTTCTTCCTTAGATACTTGATTAAACTTTTGATAATTATCGATGACCATATCGATACGATCAACCAAATCTCCAAAGGAAGGAAATATAGCAAACATGCCAAACCGAAAAGGAATTTCTTCGACTTTGCTATCCAATCTCGTAAGATTATCTGCTGAATCATAAGAAGAAATGGCAGCAGCTCGAACTGATCGACTGGAGGAACTATTATCTCCTTGATGAAAGGAAGAGACCCAAGCGCTTCCTGGAGGAAGTAAACGAAATTGCCAAAATGCTGATAAGTAGTCATTCTCTTGCGGTTCAAGAATGGTAAGATTGGAGACTTGATATGCTCTATACGCTCGATGTATATGTAATTCCACAGCAGTTTTCAATAAAGAATAATCATTACAAGTCTTCGATTTTCGAAACAAGGCAATAATAAATGGAAGTAAAATATCCAAATGAGAATCCTGACGATGAAGAACATCTTGTATTGCTTCGTCTCGACTATCGTTTACGTCTACGAGTTGTTCTAATAAGGCCAACAACTTGGATTTGCGTTCTTCTAAGCTAGGCCTTCGAGCTCTTGCAAGTAACAGACGTGCTCTCAAGGCAACATCTGCAAATGGAGGTTTCGAAAAGGTACTCAATTCTATAAGACACTGTTCCAAACCCTTTAAATTACAAAGTGCAGACTCCCAAGGTACCAAAAAGTCTAAAAACCCAAGTATTATTTTGTTCTTCACAGGTAATTTCATATGAGATATTGCTGCATCTACAACATTCGAAAGATCATCTTTATACGACTCTCTCATCTCAAATAAAACATCTTCAGCTCGCTTATTCCTTGAAAAAGGTTTCTCAGTTTCAATATATTTCTGTAGCAGTTCCGAAATTTCTTTCAACGCAAACCAAGTCATTCCATATTCAAAACGACTCAATACTTCCGTAAGTGGAATGACCTTTTGAAGAAATTCGTCCCTTTCCGAGGTTCTCAAACTACTTCGATGTTGGTCCAACAACTGAATCATTTGTTTCACTTTATCCGAAACTCGGTCATCGATACTCATTTCAGAAGGAATTGAGGGGTTTGTGTTTTGTTTCTTTGTCAACTTTTCTGCTAGTAACTGAGGAGCATTTTCAGTTCTAGATTCCATTTTGGGTATTGAAGAGTACTTTACAGTGTCGTTCCAGAGAGACTCCAGAATGTTGCATAGATTATCCTATTCCACAAAAAACAAATTTGGATATATTATTCAAAGGAGATAATGGACTCATTACTTACATATATATGTTTGGGAAGATAAGACACCAATTCTGATACTACTTCATGAATCTCTCCAAATGCTACTTGAGGATTGAATAACAACTCAAGAAACTCTTCCATACAATTCTCGTTTGCATCATAACCATCCATTATCATTTGTATCGAACTCTTGCAAACTCTCAATTTTTGATAAGGTTTATTACTTGGTGCACTCGGAGGTCTCATCGCTGGAAGTTGACCTTGAAAAGGAATGGGTCTTTTTACTTCAGACTCATCATCTAGTTGTAATGTTGCAAGAATCTCTCCAATTTCTACAGATGCACCATCTGATTTGAGTAAATGAACTCGACCACCTGCTGTAGCATATACTGTAATGTACATCTTCATTGCTTCCAATTCTGCAATAGGCGCTTTCACCGAAACTTTGTCATTTTCTTTCACCAAGTAGCGAACCAATTTTCCATTCACATGTGACTTGATTTGCGTAGGATCATTTGCTTTAGGAAACACACATGTCTTTCCATCTAAAGTAAGTCTCGTACAAAGTGCTTCCTCTCTCAAATAAGAAACATGAGAATGACCATCTACCAATAGTAATCGACCTCCATCTGCAAAGTATCTTACTTCGACATCCACTTGAGAACCATTCAGGCTCACCTAAGTCATTCAATGTCATTTGATTCAAGTTTTGTGTTAATGACTTACATTGAAGCTAACTGGTCCCTTTCGGGAAACCAAAAAAGAATAGAGATAATTCTCATATACCAACTCAATAGGAAACTCGATGAGACTCAAATCCTTTGGAGGTAATTGTCCTCGAACCAAACACGAAATATATTCCGATGAGTGTGCTTCCAACATGGCACAAGCTTTACAAACTGCTCCAGCAATTACTGCAAGTTCAGTTGAAGGCTTTTCTGTAATTGCCTTGGATGCTATCAAACCATCCAACCATTCTGTAGTAACACGACAAGCTTTAAAGTCTTCAGACTCTAACAACCGAACGATATATTCTGTAGCTGTTCTTATTTCTCCACGAATACTTAGTTCCTTCAATGCTAATACCATATTACGCCTAGACATTTCTCTATCTTCACCCCAAGCAAATAGATGACCAAACTGAGAATCCGAATATTCATGAACACCTCCACTAGTACCAACCGAAAAGTAACCCCAAACATTAGGAGTATTCCGAAATGCCAATTCTTGAATGGCTCCTGAAGTAGGTTGAAAGCCTTCATCTGGATTCTCCGCAGTGATTCTCACAGCTATAACATGACCATGTGGACTCTTTCTTCTTTCCGGTGCAAAAATGTTCTCTGCATTATTATGATTACTGTTGTTGTCGTTGTTGTTATAAACAAAGGGCTTCCATTGATGAAATGTTCTTAAACTAGGAATATGAGTCAATGGAATTCCCATGGCAATCTGCAATTGTATTGCTGGAAGATTGAGATTCGTTATCCATTCCGTCACTGGATGTTCTACTTGAAGTCGTGGATTGAGTTCCAAAAAATAAAATTCTCCTTCTTCACAAGTTCCATGATATAAATATTCTACAGTCCCAGCACCACAATAACCAACCTCTTTAGCAAGTCGAACAGCTGATTGTTCCATTTCTGACCAAAGACTAGCAACCGCTGCTATAACGGGACCCTCTTCAACCATTTTCTGATGTCTTCTTTGAACGGAACAATCACGTCCATACAATGCAACTGCATTTCCATATTCATCTGCAACAACTTGAACTTCTAAATGCTTAGCACTAGAAACTACTTTCATCATAAAAATAGGACTACCAGGAACTTCACCTTTTACTTGACGATAGGCATTGTTGATTTCATCGACATGATGTGCCATTCGAATACCTTTTCCACCACCGCCTTCTGAAGCTTTCAACATGACTGGATAACCAATTTCATTGGCTACTTGTACTGCTTGAGATTCACTAAAAATGCAAGTTTCTCGAAATATCTCTTCAGGAATACCTTGAGAGCGATAATCGACTGTTACTCCAAAACCTGACCAAGGCACTACAGGAACTCCAACCGACTGTGCTAATAGAGTTGAAGATATCTTATCACCCAAAGCACGCATAGCAGCCGCATTGGGACCTAAAAAAGTTACTCCAACCTGAGATAGACGTTCTGGTAATCGTGGATTCTCTGAAGCATGGCCCCAACCAGCCCAAACTGCATCAACTTGAAACCGTTCTGCAATATCCACAATAAGTTCTACATTGGCATAATTAAAATTATTAGAACCGCCGGGTACTGGGACCAACTGATCTGCTAGTCTCACGTACTCTGCGTTGGCACGAATGTCTTCAGGTGTTGCCATCGACACAAATTCTATCAAACGTTCGTTTCCAAATACTTCATAAAGCCATTTTCTCATAGATCTTATAGCCTTGACAGCTGCGATGCCGTTATTCGCAATCAACACCTAGGTTTATTTGTCAAGGTTCAAAGTGAATGGATGGTTACAAGGACACTCAGAAACCAACCTTTCTAATAACCCTCTTTCCATGACATAGTTCTACATATTCTTCTATTGTATTTTTTGTTTGAATTGGGTATTCTTCTTGGTTTCGTGTAGTATTGAGTTCCATGTGTTTGTCTCTATTCTGTAGTGTTCAACAAGCTTCCAATATTATTCAGTCTTGGAAATATAAAACAGTTGTTTGCTTATTATAGCTATTATTATTATTATGACTATTGGTTCAACCTTATCAATTGTTCTATAAACAAATATAGTTACTTTGATCAGAATAGAGACATAATACACAAGCAAGACAACAATACTTCTTCTTCCAATGGACAAAACAAAAAGGAGGATCCTGAAGAGGGTTGTCTCGTTTTATCCATTTGAGGAACACTACAATCTACACTATTGCTTATTATCTACCTCTTCTACCAAAGGCTTTTCTCTGCAAGTTTCTTCTTCACCTTTTACAAGTTCTCCCAGAGAACGGTCCACAAAAATATTCTTAAAGACCAAATATACATACACTGTTCAACAACCATTCTCCCACTTTAAAATAAGACTTTCAAAAACCTTACCATTTCAATAAAACTCTCCTCCTCTTGACTTGGTTCCAAGTTAGGAGAATCACTCTGCAATAACTTTTCATTTTCTTCCCGTAATTTTGATAAGAAACCTTCCACTTTCAACTTGGTTTCCTGAAAATGGGCAGTTGGTACTTTTTCTGACGTTTCTTGGTGTTGTTTGTTTAAGAACTGTAATTGGTCTATACAATAACCCTAACTATGGAAGCTTCCTATAAAGCCAATAATGACTTGCCTAGTAAAATATGGGGGTTTCCACAGTTTAATAAGGATCTGTCTGTAGAACAAGTAGACTTTTTCTGTTTCTTTCTTTTTTGAGTAAAGGAATCACAACCATTCTTCCACAACATTACTTCATTCGTCTATTGATAATTTGTTTATGCTGCTTTTTGATGTTTCGAGCAGTGAAAAGAGCTTTGTCTGAAGCAGCCAACCTATATGATACTTGTCAAAGTGTTTCATCTTCTTCTTCCAACAAACCCATTGGGCACTCATATCAAGGAACAAGACTTTGTTTCGGTGAAAGAAAAGTTCAAGTTGGGCCTCTTATCGCAGAAGGTGGATTTTCCTTTATTTACAAGGCTACTGATGAAGATTCACTGGAGAAGTTTGCCCTAAAAAGAACTCTGTGTTTGGATAAAGAATCCTTTGACATGGCATATTCAGAAGTACAAGTATTTCAACTCCTTCCACCTCATCGCAATATTGTAAGATATTATGGTTCTCAAACCAAAGACCTTGAAAAGGGAAACAAAGAAATACTGATATTGCTAGAGTTGTGTCAAGGTAAGAGTTTAGCAGAAACTCTATTTTTAAATAGTGCCAAAGTGGAAGAATATTGGTCGGAATCAAAAGTAATTCAAGTATTTCAAGACGCCTGTTCAGCAGTAGCTCACTTACACGCACAGCATCCAACAATATCTCATAGAGATATCAAACTGGAAAATTTACTCAAAAGTACTTTGGACAATTGTTTCAAGTTATGTGACTTTGGAAGTTGTTGTTTCAATTCTACCCAAATCACCAACAGGAAGGAACGTTTTGAACAAGAATATATTCTTCAAAAGCAAAGCACTTTTATGTATCGTGCTCCAGAAATGGTGGATTTGTATGGAAAACAAGTAAGTTTCCATATTTTGATAAAGTCTGATGCTTATGAATACTCTTAGAAGTTGACTGAAAAAGTGGATATATGGGCATTGGGTTGTATTTTGTACATTTTATGTTATAGAAAACATCCCTTTGAAACGGGGTAAGTAGAAAGTCATAATGGAATGAATTGTCCAACTTATGTGGACCACCATCAAGTTCGGCTGTTCAAATATTAAATGGCAAAGTGGATATTCCTTCAGTTCCGACATATTCCGTTGCATTGAGGAAGCTTATTTTGGACATGTTACAAGTTAATCCAGACAAGAGACCAAGTGCAAATGATATTATTTGTGTCTTGAAGTCTTTGCATCAAACTACATCCTCCTCTTCCTTTTCTTGCAGTTCTAGTTCAAACCAGTCTATCCTTCCATTAGGTAAGGAAGAATGTCAGTTGTTCTTATTTCATAATGAATTCCCAAAAGAACCAATAGTTGGATCAGTTGGAGAGGATTGGGCTCACTTTGGTAACGATGAAGATACCAGAGTTGCTGATGAAGAACCAACTTTGATAAACTTGGAGTCTCCAGTATCTTCCAAAGGAGCAGAGAAACATATTTTTGATTTGTTATAATAACCTAAGAAGTTCTGCTGGAATCTTCATGATCAATCAAATATTGCCATTGATAGGAACCATCCTTATTATCTTTCAATTCAATATTTATCTTTTTCAGTTCCACATCTCGAATCATATCGCAAATGTCGAATATCTGTTTTCTCAGTTGTTTATCATCGATAGTCTTATCTTTCAATAGCATTCTTAGTTGCTGACGAAACTTGGCAATGATTTCTATCCATTCAGAATCTCGTGGTGAATGAAACGAGTTGTCCTTATTTGAATGACTTGGCATTTCTAGTCCAAAGATATGAAATAGTTGATGAATATATTGATATGCATCTCTTAATATTCCTAATCGAGTGATAGTCTTGATAGAATGGTTTGTATCCTTTTCCCATTCATCCATCCATCGATGCATATTTCTACATTGAACAAGTATGATTTGAATCACCAAAGGAGTATTTAAATTCATAGCCAAATTATATGCAATTTGTGTTTTCCATTCAACAACTTGTTGCTTGTAGGACATTTCGATTGCTATCATTGTTGGCGATAATGAAATAGGATAATCATCCAATGGTTCATGTTGATGAAGAAAACTACGACAACGTTGATCCCATTCCAATAATCTTTTCCAAGTTTGTTTGGCTTCTTCTATTTGTTCTTTTCCATACTCTACTGGAGACTGATAATGATGTAATAGGCAAAACATTCTAAACTCTGCAGCACTCATGTTGCACAACATTTCTTGTATAGTAATAAAGTTTTTGAGTGACTTGGACATCTTTCTACCTGCAATGGAAAGATGTCCAATATGTAACCAATATCGACACCAGTTTTCTCTTTCAAAATAAGCACAACATTGTGCCAACTCATTTTCGTGATGAGGAAATATCAAATCGATTCCTCCACCATGAATATCCAATTCTGATCCAAATAGAGCGTTGATCATTGCAGAACATTCAACATGCCATCCTGGTCGACCTTTGCAAATCATCCAAGGACTTGGCCATCCTGGTTCATCATCATTGGAACGTTTCCATAATACAAAGTCTCGAACATCACGTTTATGTAGTAAATAATCACTTTCTTGGTCCCAACTTGTCAATGGAGAATGGACACAACGGAAACGACCATATCGGTAAGTTAAACGATCAACGGCAAAGTACACACCACTTGATGTCACATATGCCATTTCATTATCTATCAACTTTTGTATGAATTGAATGATGGATGGAATATGTTGACTAACTGCTAAAATGGCATCTGGAGAACGAACACCTAAAGCTTTCATATCACGAAAAAACTGTTTGGTATATTTACTTGTGATATCCAATACTGTTGTTTGATTCTCACGTGCTTTGTGAATAATCTTATCGTCTATATCGGTTATTCCCAAGGCTAAAAATACACGAAAGTGAAAGTAGTCTTCTAATATTCGACGAATAATATCAAAAGTAACATAAGTCCGAGCGTGTCCTATATGAGCTTCGTCATAAACAGTTGGACCACAAATATACCAAGACAAATAGGAAGATGGAGTGTCTGAAGCATAACAGATAGGTCGTAAGTCATCTTTTCCAGACTCTACAAGACTACTTCGAACAAAAGGTTGCCAATGGAAACTAGTTGGTGAAGGTGAATCGGATGCATTATGTTTGTTTCTAAATTGAGCGGATATTGTCCTTCTAAAAAGAATAGACTTTGGTAAGTAACACCATAATCGTCCACTTGTCTTACCCAACAACATTTTGGAATATCATTTTGTTGGTTGTTTCGTCTTCTTTTTAGACAAATGTTTCATTGGAAGGAGTCGCTGGTTTATGCAAAGGAATCATGAACAGAAAACAAACACAAGACGAGTTCACAAACGTAGCAACTGCCAATTGTATTCCTACTATGGAGTTTTCAGAGAATACTTTCAAGCTTGCTTGTCGTGCCACTGTTGGATTTCTATTGTTATCAGTGTTAGTTTTTACTCAAAAGTTCTATCATTTGGAATATGGCCCTCTTGCCATTATCATGTTCTTATGTAGCATAACGTTTTCAAGTGACCAGTTGGAATTTGGTTTTGTTTCACTAGGTTGCTTGCAAAGTACCGCTTCTCTTCTATTTGGGGCTTCTTTTGGATACATAGCTGCTTGGATATCAGGAAACAGTAACTTGCTTACTGTAGTAAGTGCAGCTATAGGAACTGGACTATTCACAGCTTTGCATCCGTATCAGAAAATCAGTTTCATTACGAGCAACGGAGAAATTTATTTTATTTTCAACCTTTTAGATAGTAAAAAGTCTGCAGATAGTAACATTCTATGGAATACTTTTTATGAGACGATGATAGGAGCCCTATTAGCACATATGACTGCATTGTTAGTATCCATAGCTATTTTCCCAAAGTCTATTCATCGAGAAATGTTTCATTGTCTATCACTTTCATTTGATTATGCCGGTTCAGTACTTTCCAAAGCAGCTACGTTATTACTTCATTGTTTTGCAGAAGGCAATAAGGAACTTATCTCTTTGGAACTTTCACAAGATATGCAACAGCATTGGAATCAAGCAAAGGGCTATTTTGAAAAAGCTCAAGCAATGAGAAAATGTCTTTTATTTGAATGGAATGTTCGGTATCCAACTTCTCAAGAAGCCAATGGAGTATATTTGGAGTCTTTGATGAACGAATGGCAGTCATTCTTGGATACATTACAAGCACTTCAAATACTTGTGACAAAAGGACAAAAACGATATAGCGATGAAATATTATTACAGTGGAAATCTTTTATGGACTGGCTTCAAATATATTTCGCTTGGATGGCATCTAAATGTCATCGTTATTCTATGATATCAGAAATACACAATAACAGACCAAAGCTATTACAACTATGGCAAATAGAGAATACCAAAGAATCTCAAGAATGGTTGCAACCGAATGATTCTCTCTCATTTCGATTTCATCAAGCATTCAGAGAATATTTTCAAGCGGTTTCCAAGAATGAAATATCCAATCTTTCTATTTTTGATCATGGTCCTCTTATGTATTTCATGGTTATTACAAATACATTGAAGGATCATATGGAAATGTTGGATAGAAATCTCAATGAACTTGCTCAAATGGAGCCTTGTTCCGTTTGGCGTCGTTTTCAATTCCAAATAGTATCAACATTGGATGTTCTGGCTTGGCCTTTTTATGGTTGGCTAAATGTATTCAAAGCCATTCCTAAAGGGTGCTTAGAATGGAAGGCACTAGTCAAAAACAATCAGTTCCAATTCTTTCTCAAAAAGTGGTTGGTCAGTTTGAGTATTTTGACATTTCTACTTGCCAGTCCATTTTATGAACAGTTTGCGAATTTCAATGGAGCTTGGTTATGGCTATCATATATTTTGTATATGCAGCCCTCTACAGAAGGTACTCTCATGAATGGAATTGCCAACATATTGGGCGTATTCTTTGCCTGTTTAGCAAGTGCATTGATCATGTTGCGGCCTTCTATAGCCACCAACGGCTATCTATTGGATGCCTATCTAACTGTTATCACTTTTATCACAGTCTTATTTCTTACGAGTCCCATTTCAGAGACTTTATTGACATTTTCCTTCACAGAATATGTTTTAATCCTGTATTATTTCAACCCATATGAGTTTCATGAAACTTGGCGTTATTCTCTGACAAGATTCTTACAAATTTTGTTAGGTATCATTATTGCAGTATTAATGAATACTTGGATACTAACGTTTTCTGCTTTGGAGGAAACAACGTCGTGTCTTTCATCCTTGTTGGAGAAAATGGTGTCTTCTCATGCGATGTTAGGTACCTCTGATTACGTTGTTCTTGAGCATGCCGAGAAGACCTATCATCAACTCAACTTGAACAGCATGTGGAAAGAGTTTTCTTATATTTCCTCGGTATTGGATTCTATTTGTAGTGGTATATTAGAAACGACTGGTGTAAGTGTTGTCTCTAAAGAAATCTTGACAGTTGTACGTGTAGAAGAGGATTTACTGCATCGTCTGAAAGCACTTGTGATTGTTTCTCGTGGATTGCCGTTATTGAAGAATTGTATTCCATTCCATTCCAAATTCTTTTCATTTATGAAAGATGCATTGTCTGAAGATTGGAGCACTTTGTCGCTTTTAACCCAACAATTAACAAGTCTCGTGGAGCACAAGTTAAAACATACCGAAACTTTCCGATGTTCAGAGTTTTTGAAAGATTTAACACAACAAGCTCAGAAACGAATAACTGATGTTGCACAGGAGGTTAGTGTGAACGCAATACAAGGAGTTACTCATAATATATTGACTGGATTGGAAAATTGCATCGATATATGGAGTAACAATCCTCATCATGATATGTCCTCATCATTACCATCAGATAATGATACAAGAGAAGAAGCTCATGATAGAGTTTCCGATTGGCTTTCTTTATTAAGTATTTCAATCATTGAACAATGGAAGAGACATTTTCCTATCCAAGATACGGTCATGACAGATCATTCTCAAGACGTGACACTGAAGTGGATGACTCCCTCCTTGGCAAAGGCATATATAGAAATACTTGAACGAGGAGAAGAGTTGTCGAAAGAGAATGATGCTCATCATTGGTTGGAATGCAAAAAAGCATTCTTAGGTATGAGGCATTTTAAGGGAAAGTTGACAAGGAATCCCTTTGGTAGGTTGCCAAATGGACATCGAAGTATATTATTTCAAAGAATGAAGAAATTGAAAATGAACAAATGTGGTTTGTCACAAGTTTCACAATTGACTCGTATGGAATATCAAACATTTCCAATCATAGAGACAACATGGAATGACAGAGTTCAACTGTGTATCCGAGAATGGAAAAGGGCTCAAGGCATTCTTTATCTCCATTGTATGTATTTGGAATGGCATTTCTTAAAAGGATTGCTTCCTCTTGAAGAAGGACATGAAGTTATTGAGGAACCATTATATATTCTCTATGGAGATGAGTACATTGATTGGTTGGCTAGACTCTTTGCTAGTGCATATTTTATGGAAGGTTTGATTTCTTTGGCAATAGAGTTGACCAGAATTTCTTAAAAATCGTAAATGACAAATATTTCATTCTCTGGAGGAATATTAGAAAAGGATATGTATGATAAGAACAGATGGGTATGTGCAGTATATAAGGGAAGTCTGGAAAAATGAATGTTTGAATGGTCTTCTCATATAAAAAGAAATGTTTATGTAATATTCTTCTGGTTCTTTTGTTTTATTTGTCAACAACATTAAGACACTAAGTCCTTCTCGATCGACAATTATGATTTGATATGTGATTATCCAATATTATTCGGTCGATATGTGTAAACCTTGTACCTTTTTACGTCTACTGAAACAACCAGAGCAGTCTCTGGTTGTTGAAGCTACAAAGTTGCATGTTTCTGGAGAAGAAAGTAAATTGCAGGTGAACCTCACAGAATTATGGTATAGTTTATGTAAAGAGGACAAGTCTCTCACTTTTCAAGACTTTCGAAATGTGGATCCTTTGGTACCTATCCAACCTTTATTTTCTGTTTGGAATGAAGTGTTATGTGTTGTGGTTGGAGATACTCGAGCGCTTCTATATTTGGACAGTTTATTACTTTTTAATAGTTCATCTTGCCCATTTTTGCTGTCGCACGTGGCACAACATTTGCCTAAGAACAGAACGGTGGAATGGGGACATGAGAAACTTCATCCTCGTATTGCTCTTTTAGAAGGATTGGTTAGTGGAATAATATTGTTACTTGAAAAGGAACTGGCAGAATTGGAACCTCAGCTTTTGCATTCTCTGGAAGCCTTACAAACTGCGTATGATTATGACCAGCTTGGTATTTTACGAAAGTGTTCGAGAGACTTGGAAGTGTTGATGAAGAAATGTGATAGTTTCTACAATGAACTGGAGAATGTGCTCCAAGATAGCAAGTTGAGTTTTTGGATATTGGGTAAAGTGGAAGGGGAACTCAATCCTAGTTTTGATTCTGAAAAGTTGGAACAAGTGGAGGCTTTATTAGAACCATATCTTCAGGTAATTGATATATGTTTATCATGAGAAAGAATATCAACTTACATGGAAACTTTTGGTTTGTTTTATAGAATATTCGGATGATAGGTACTCGATGTGCACATCTTGACAAGGCTTCTGTCGATGTTGATCAAGCAATGATGCTGAACTTTGATTTGGTTCGCAATCGTTTCCTAGGTTTTGATCTATTGGGAACTCTGCTATCTTGTGTCATCACATTTGTATCTGTCGTAAGCATATTATTCAAAACTGGATAGATGAAAAAATATTGAGTTTTATTATTTTTTGTATGTATATAGTTTGTGGGATATTTTGGTTTCAATTTGACTATTCCTATCTATAGTGCTAGTAAGGGTAGTCAATACTATTGGTATGGTATTGTTTCTATTTCTTGTGTGGTTATTATGATTTCTTCGTTTGTTTTGGTTCGTTGGATGAGAAATAGTGGTTTAGGTATCTAATCAATGATAAACAAAGAAAATTTTCTTGTAACCATTTTTTTTGTCACATGGAACGACAAGCCATGAATCTTATACTTAGTCGACCCTTTTGTTTATTATGCTTTGGACCTAAAGGAAACTATTTTCCTTTTCAAGCTTCAAAAGAAGAACTTTGTGAACTTATATTCAATGCACCAACTTTGCCTTTGTGGTCCAATGGCTATTCTTCTGAGGAACACAAGTTGACGGTTAGCGACATTTTACGTTTATTACGTCCTTCTTTACCCGAATTGTGTGATGCAACCACCTTTCACTGCTTCTCTCAGTGTCTTTTATTAACTAGGAAGGACCATTTCTTTGCCATCATACTGAGGGATAGACTGTTGCTATTCGTTCACAATTCCCATTCCAGTATTTCAAGTATTTTACAAGAAGCTTTACAATCGTTGCAATATTCAGAAGATGGCAACTCAAAAGATCCTTGTGGGTTTTGCTGGTTAGCACTTTCCTCTCTCATCGTTTGTCAAGCGGAAGACTTGAAAGGAGTGTTCGAAGAGTTGCAACAGCAGAATACTGAGTTGTTACACCGAGTCAAAAGTGTAACCGATTTCATCCATTATAAAGACATTGTGTTACAACGGGAAAGCTTGCAACGTCTATGGATGGAATTGAAAGATTTTGAACAAATATTATTACGTATCTTAAAGATGGCGCATTCTGTTGATTCTTTTTTCAATCCGACTGTCGTCTCTTCAATGCATGCCATTTTAAGAGTAAGTTTTGAACTCCATCTCGCCATATATCTTGCTTATCTCTTACTCACTCACTCTCTAAATGTATTATAGATTATGGATCAAATGGCATCTCATATCCATCAACGAGTGGAAGTTTCCAATCAAACAGAACATTGGCTTATGATGGAATCCGACGCAGTTCAGTCTCAACTATTATCTTTCGATGTTCCTTTGACTTTTTCAGCTGCTTGTTTTCTATTATGCTTTCTTGTAAGTCGTTCAATTCTATATCACACTTATTGCTAACTAGTCCCAGTTTTTTGCCTTTACAGGAATGAATACTGGTATACCTATCTACAGTTCTTCACATGCTATCGATTATTGGATTGGAATGGTACTCATTGTGGTAGTCTTTCTTAGTTGTTATGGATGGGTCATGACAAAATGGCTTCGACGTAGTGGTCCTAAACTATCTCCTGGACAAGTGCCTCATTCTTATCATCATCATTCTACTGTAGAAGATACTATATTGTTTTCACAAGTTTCTTCTGGTAGAATATCCTTTTTAAATACTTTGGCTCATTTTGAATAACACACTGAAAATACTTTAACATTTGTATATCTATTTTCTTCTTTCTTTCGTAAAATACACATTTTTGGCAACTTGTTGTAAACACAAAGTGCTTATGACAGAAAATAACAAACAGGTCGTTATACAAACTGGATGTATCGTAGCAGCTAATAACAAACTCGTCAACAAACATACACAAACTATACAGCAACATCAACAATAGTATCATCATCCTGGAAACCAACCAACCTTCTCCATATCCTGCTATTCGTTGTAAATCGAGACAGTCTTCCAAGTTACAAACGCCGATCAAACAAAAGGAATAGAAGAGAGCACACAACGCTCCTTAACCAAGATGATATGAGAACAAGGAAAAGAGAGATGGGAAGACTCAAGTAACTTACCTCCCAATACAGTTCTAGTAGGAGTAGAACGGAAAAACTCCCAACCCAGTTGGGCAATAGAAAATAACAAAATACTGGTGAGAAAAGAAAAGAAACAAGAAAACCCAGGTCCAGCTATATGATTATTATCTTCACAGAAACTGAATGATATGTCGGTCAATATAAGTCATACGAACCTCGCATTATTTATTTATTTAGGAATCAATGGAACCATTACAACATCAATGGAAAGGACGTACTGCATTGATAACTGGAGCAACAGCAGGTATAGGTAGACAAGTATGTGAACAGTTGATTGGATATGGAATTCCTGNGGTTGGAATAGGAAGAAGAAAAGAAAAGCTAGACGAACTTGCTTCTTCTTTAAGAGAAATCAACGGTCGTGCTGCTGAGGATTTGTTTTTAGGAATATCCACTGATATTCGTTCGGAACAAGCCATCAAACAGGCCATGAAACAAATCAACGAGTGGAATGGTAACAAAGGTGTAGATATTCTAGTCAATTCAGCTGGCGTAGGTTACAGTGCCAAATTGATCGACGGAGATACGGAGTCTTGGAGAGAAATGTGGGAAACCAATGTATTGGCACTATCTATTCTTACCAGAGAAGTTATTCAAGACATGAAAAGAAGAAATGTCGATGATGGTATAATTATTCACCTAAGTTCCATGGCAGCTCATCGTCCTATTGCCTTGTCTTTCTATTCCGCTACAAAAGCAGCAGTCAAGATGTTGGGAGACTGTCTTCGTCAGGAACTGAGAGAAGCCCATTCCAATATTCGAGTAGCTATGGTTAGTCCTGGACATGTTGAAACAGAATTTTATGTCCACGTGGGAGGTGAAGAGTTTGCCAATAATTTGTATCGATCGATGAAGTGTTTGGAACCCAAAGATATTGCAGATAGCATTGTTTATATATTATCTTGTCCTAGTTTAGTGGATATTCATGATATATGGATGAGACCTAGAGATATGAAATTCTGAATATATATATATATATCTATATATATATTGCTAGTAAGATATATAGAAATGCTAGAATGTTTTATCTAAGGAGTTTCTCCTGGAAATCCTTTATCCACTGTTTTAGTAGTTTCAAAGGATTCTTCTTCTCGAGAATAAATACAAGGCCCTTGGAAGCCTTTTGGAATATCTCTCGGAGAAAAGTCAGGTTGTCCAGTTGAATTGACCAATCTTGACCACATGCGGTCTCTCAAGTCTACTTGCTTTTGTGCAGTTACTATTTCAGTCATAGGAATATATGCATGTCTTCCATGGATAGGGCCCACAGTAAATCCTGTATATCCTGCAAAGGAGCCATGAACTGCAGAATGAGCCAACAAAGTACAATAAATATTATCTGATGCATTACTAGCAACTGCCCTTATCATATAAGTTGGATCGATATATTTCATACTAACTTCTATTCCTTGTTTCTTAAACGTGGATTCTATCTCTTGATATAAAAAGTGTCCAATATCTCCCAGTTTCTTATTTCCTGAAGCATCCAACTGATCTATCCAATCATGATGGTTACGAACATATTCTTGACCAGCACCTTCTGCAACGACCAATACCATTTTACCTCTTTCTATCAAACACTTGTGAATATATTCAATCAAACCACCTCTTCCATGAATAACAAAAGGTACTTCAGGTATAAGACAACAATCCTAACTACTATGAAAATAGCTATTTCATCCATATGATAAATGCTTACCACTTCTCTACTGGATAAGGAAGCATGCAACGCAATAAATCCACTATTTCTTCCCATCAACTTGACTATACCCACTCCATTAGGAAAACAAGAGACTTCGGTATGTGCAGCATCGATGGCTTTGGAAGCTTCCTGCACAGCAGTATCAAAACCAAAGGACTTGTCAATGATCGGAATATCATTGTCTATTGTTTTAGGAATACTAGCAACTGTAACTTGCAACTTTCTTCTTCTGCATTCTTCACTCAATGTTGCTGCACCTCGAACAGTACCATCTCCTCCAATCACATAAACCTGATTGACTCCATTTTGTACGATGGAGTCCACTATTCTATTCAAGTCAAAACCACCACGTGACGAACCCAATACTGTTCCACCCATCTTGTGAATGTTATCTACCTTTTCAGTTGTCAGTGGAATCCACTCTTTGCTATAGAATCCTCGATATCCTTGTAAAACTCCAAAAATATCAGCAACACCATATTGGTAGCTCAGGCATTCTGTAAGTTCCCTAATCACCGTATTGAGACCTGGACAAAGACCTCCACAAGTCACAATAGCTGCCTTTACTTTCTTTGGTGCAAATACAATTCTTTCTCTT